>NC_056733.1:1972119793-1972397293 GCF_019279795.1 Protopterus annectens
TAAGCCTACAGCATGATTAAAATGTCCTAGATTATCCCAGGAATTCATTACAGTTCCTAGCATAAGCTGTAAGACCCTTCTCCCACAATGTGCCCATTTGTGATTCAGAAACATGTTATCCATGATAAAGTAAGACCTCATTATTAGCTAATTTGCATGTTTCTTGAATCACAGTTACTACCACTATCTACAGAGCATTGCGGATCTGCACTTCGCATTAGTAACCTGCTGCTCATATAGACAGTGTCATTCCTCCCAGTGACTCTGAAAACACACACAACTACACAAACATGAGCACACACACACACATATACATACTCACTCCACAGTCCCTGTACCTGTCCCTACCCTTTCTGCCCTCCTGTGATTCCTCCTACCTCCTGTAATAGCTGGAGTGCCATTACAGCTCATATCCCTTAGGCCATGGTGGTCTAGTGTATCCCCCACCCTCCAATCCCTGTACTACTGTTGGTGCTTGTATGGTACTTTACTCTGTGAATCATCCCTGGTGTTGAGTGGTTCTGCCCAACTACCAAGCCCCATTATGATGTCAGTGCCTTTATGGCACTTCACCTAATTTTTGGTGCCTAGTGCATCCACAACCCAATTCCCATACAACCGGTGGTGCTATTATCACACTTTAAAAGTAATCCCTGGTGGTCTAGTACATGCCACCACCCCAAGATCCCAGTTTTGCTGTTGGTACTGTTATGGCAATTTAAAACTAATCCCTGTTGTCTAGTGCCCCCCCCCCCCCCACCACCACCACCACTTTCATGTTTGGCAGTTGAACTCTGCCTTTTGGCCATGTTCAATATATGATGTGATGGGGACAGCCATGCTGATCTACACAGCTGAGCAATTTATTGAATCTGTCAGCCATAGATGCCTTTCTGGAAGTAGTTCCAGTGAGAGAGCATGTGGCTAATTAGCATATGCCTCTCCCCCACATACCTCTCAAGTGTACCTCATTACGAGGAACATACCTCATTTGGGGTCTTAAAAAGTTCATGTTCCTCAAAGTTCCACATTGAAAGAATCTGTCACACATTCAGTGTTAGGAATTTTTTTAAATGAAATCCATGGTATATAGACATTAATCATATTAATCCATTAAAAGATCTTCTTTATAAGTAAACCCAGCATATGTTAACCATCCTATGACTTTTCTAGTTAAAGTTGTTAGTAAGCCATTAGTATGTGTTCCACATTTTGCCTATTTGTTCCACATTATGAGTGCTAGTGTTCCTCATTTTGGAGATGGAAGGTTGAGAGCTATGCCCCTGAATGCTACATTAACATTCAGCACAACCACAGGGCTAACCCTTCATGGTGCTGCATGTCTTTGTGTTAGAGGACTATCCAGCATCATGTAAGGATGGTTGCTTAATCAGGGGAAGGCACCACAATGTGTACATGAACTTAATGAATTTGGCCCTTTATTTGCAAAAGGTTCTTTTGAGGAAGGAGTATGATTCAATATTATTTACTATCATACTCTTAACTTCTTTGCAAAACATTTATGGACATAAGCAACATAATGGTGGGGGAGACAGCAGACCAAAATCAGGCACAAGTTTTAAATATTACTCTAATTCACTTCAATATTTAATTGAATGACAGGTTTTGCATGAACATGCATTTTCTGAACAATAAGAAGTGTGAGACTGCAATGTCTGGCATTACTGGGGACTATAATTTTCAGTGATTCATGAGAAAATCTAACATTTTATGAGGGATACAGTAAAGATATGAAGCAAAGTCAGGGACATTCTGCAAACTCAGGAACAATTGAGATGTATAGATAATAGTTAAACAAATTCTTAGCAGTGGCTGTGTGACTGATCCTTTCAATGTGCAACAACATTGAACACAGACCTTTTAAGATTCAAAATGAAGAGCACTCCTCATGCAGGTGAGAGGTATGCACTGTCCACTTTTAAATGCAGATCTGTAGTTTGCTGCTGTCTGCAAGCACACTCAAAGGAGTGACCATATTTGGGAGGAATGAACAATAAAGTACACTCCACAAAAATCAAGATCTGCTCACACTTGCCTGCATTCTGCTTCTAATACAATTTCTTACCACAGCTATTCAGTGTTGCTGATGCAGATTGCTCTCGTCTTCCCCAAGAACGTGTGCAAATAGTAGTTTCAGCCATCCAAGAATAAACAGATTCCCAAAGTGGCATTAAATAGTTTATTAAAAATAATCAATGGAAATGAACTGTTATGTTCTGCAAATTGAGTTAGCAGTGCTGAAAGTAACAAATATATTTAAAATGATGAGAAGCTATGCTGGATTGTATATTATTTCTGCTGATGTGGACCCCCCCCTGAAGTCATAGGCCCAGAACAGCCACCCAAATTGCCCCAATTATACTCCAAATCTGGGTATCCCATATAGCTTTGATTATACAGACTAGCTTTAGTCTTTCTGCCATGTAAAACCCCCCATCATATATTTAATATTTTATCTTCTCCTCCACAACTTGTATATTAGGAAATGATACATATAACTCCACAATTATAAGCAATGTTCTACAACATGGGCACATGAGAACTATTAGCGTATACAACACATATGTTATATAGTATATATATAGTTATTATTATTATTATTATTAAACTCAAACTGAATGACAAAAAATGTATCATCACTCCCCTTTGGGGAGAGTGATGTCCCCACAAATTATCACATTAATAACAAGGTCCTAAGCATTCAATCAGTCGTGAGGGATTTGGGAACCCAGGTTGATAGCAAACTGGCTTTTGACCACCATACTGGTCCGTTTTACAGAAATTTTTCTACACGGTCCACCGTATTAGTAAGGGTATCTCATCCAGGGACAAAGAGGTCATGACATCCCTGTATTCTTCCCTTATAAGACCCATTATTGACTACACTGCCCCTTTTGTCATGTACTTCACAAAGCACATGCAGCAGCTGGAGAGACCATGGAGGTTCCTCACCAGGAGGATCCAGGGCCTCAAAAATCTACCCTACACAGATAGGCTAAAAGCCCTGTCCCTCTAATCAGTCTCATACAGACTCCTCAGAAGTGACCTCTGTCTGGCATACAAAGCAATCTCAGACTCCACCATGATGGGACTGCTGCATATCCACAAGTCAAGTTCCATTCGACTAAACTGCAAATGCGACCTCAACCTGATCTGTGACATCAATAGGACTTGTTGGCGATTTGTGTATTACAGACTCCCCCTTCTGTGGATTAGACTCCCTCAACAGGTCAAGCAGAGTACCTCATTAACCCTTTTTAAGTGCCACCTGGATAACTGGATGGGGAACAGAAAATACACCTCTGGGATTCTACCTGTGTCCCTGCTGGACATGGGCTTTGGGTGCTGAGTTGTCGGAACATGGGCTAAATTCTTGGCTAGGCTTGTAAGGGCTTCAGGGCCAATAGCCTAGTAACTTTCTACGATCCTATGATCCTATGATTATGTTTACATTTTGGCGATAAAGTAGGGAGAGGATGCATCCTGCAAAAAAGGCACATTATGTCTGCTTATGGTAAAATATGAGGAAATGTTCTGCACCTGAAAAGAAATTTTAACAGGCAGTTGTAAGCTTCTGCTGTCGATACTTTGCTAGCCAAGGGTGACTGATGGATTGAACTACTTACTAGATAAAAGTTATGGCACCTTCAGCAAATAGTCAATTTCAGGAATGCCAGAATATTGCAGGTGTTGCTGTACCTGTAAAAAATTTTCAAGTGCCCAGTATAAGCTAAAATTAAGTACTGCCATTAAAGTTCACTTTTTAATATACATATTTTGCACTGCTGCTGTTAATATGATATTGCAATTATTTTTTTCATTATTAGACAGACCTGAAAAATGTATCAGTAGTCATTGTGTAACACACTGAAGTTTGTATTAATACAAAGCTTATGAACAACATGTAGTGCAATTACTTTGTCCCCCTCCCCTGTGAGGTGTGTGGTGCCTCTGAATTTAACATTTGCAAAATCTAAGAAATGTTCTGGAATCCCTAGTACATAGCAAATACCATTTTATATCTTACAAAAAGGTACTACAGTAGCCCCTGGTAGTGCAATATATAAACAATAAATTAAGTAAATACATTTCTTTTTTTTTTCAAAACAGGTTTATTGTTTTAACATATAAGAGAAATATCATAACAATTTTATACAAGTAATTAAAAATAGGTATTATTATAATATTCAACAAAACAACTAAAGTATTTACAAAGACATCCACTACAATCAGATCAATTAATTAAACTAAAATACCATGCTATTGAAATTAAAATTTTTTTAACAAATTTTGTAAATTATCCCATACAATAAAATAAGATGTTTTTCTATTTGTTCTAGTCCTAATTGTGTTTATTTCCATATGGCACACTATATTCATAACATTTTTAAATTCATTGAACGAAGGAGGTGTATCTGAAATCCAATTTCTAGTTATTATTTTCCTAGCCACTGCTAGAATAGACCATAACAAGGGAAGCTTAACCTTTTAACACTTTGAGGTACAGGTGTGTTGAATAATATAAGAGATTTAGAAATAATGAAATTATCTGTAAAAGAGCCTGCAAAAATTCATTAATTGACTTCCAGTATTCTTTCAATTTTATACAGTCATAAAACATATGAGCCCAGTCAGCATTAATTTCTACATTACATCTCTTACATAGATTATCTTTATTATTTATTTTATTCATCATCAAAGGTGTATAAAAAGATCTATGTAAAAATTTCCATGTATAAAGTCTCCAGACAATGGAAGACGTAGTTCTATAAGCAGATTCCAATATATATTGTTTATCTTGTTGATTTGGTGGGTCCCCATTAATAGAAGTGAAATAATTCCAGTATGAATCTACACTGTAAAAAGTTTCTTGTCTGATAACTTTATGTATGTATGAAAGTTTACCTTTATCAGAAACTTTATGTTGTAAATTTAATATCAAGTAATCAATCAGTGTTGGAATAGATTCTTTAACAGTTATAGACATTAAATCTATTTTATTAATGAGATGTTGTCTAAAGGTCTGAACCTCTAACCAGCAAGTTTCTCTTAGATCAAATTCTTGTTTTAAGATTTTTGACTTTATTATCAGATATCAACTGATACCAGTACTTTAGATCATTATCTATAGCTAAATGAGTTCCTTCAGAAGTAGATGACAAAAGCATACCCTGAGTATACATTATAGGAAATACAATAAAATTCCATTCCCTATACTTAGGGTGCATGAATATAAAGTTACGATAACTAATAATAATATTTAATGGGTAACAAACCATATGTTTAGGTGTAATAGGTGAAGTACAAAATTCCTTTAGTAACCATAATATGGAGTTATTTACAATCATATTTTTATGTGTTAAGGAGATTTTCATGAAGTGTATAATAATTAGCTCCCAATAATCTTTCCATTTTGTGACATATGACTGATCTATTAATAAAGTAATAACTTTTACAATAGAAGAGATAGTATATAAATTAAAGTCTGGAAAAGAAATACACCCTTGAGACCAGCTATTAGTATGTTTCTTTAATGCAATCCTAGGTCTATTAGGTGCCCATAAGAAATTTAACATTAGTGTGTTCAGTTTCTTGATAATTATTTTGTAGGTGGAAGTATTATTGATTGTATTAAGTATAAAATCTTGGGGAATATTATCATTTTAATAACTGTAAGTCTCTCCTCCATAGTAAAAAACATATTATTCCAGGTATTAAAAAGATTTTGTATATTAAGAAAACATGTATTATAATTATTATATATAATAGATTTAATATCTTTAGATAGTATTATACCTAAATAAGTTATCTGACCTGAATTGGGTACATATTTAGTAAAATCACTAATGAGAATATTTTTCGTGTATATATAGGTAGTATTTTAGTTTTTCTTCATTGAATATTAAACCAGAAATACTTTTAAAATTCATCATGTTATCAAATAGAGACTGTATAGAAGAATTAGATCCTGCTGATGTAATTAGAACATCATCTGCAAAAGTTGAATTTTGGATGTTGTATTTTCATCTATTTCAAAACCCTCTATGTCAGTACTGTTTCTGATCAAATTAGCCCAAGGCTCCATTACTAAAGTGAATAATAGTGGAGAAAGTGGACATCCTTGTTTTGTACCTTTAAGAATGGGTATTTTTGTGAAACATATGTTCCTACCTTAATATAAGCCAACATTCCTTTGTATAAATGTTCAATTAGATTTACAAATGCATCCGAGAAGTTTGTGCACTTCATTAAGGTAAACAGATAGTCCCAACTTACTGAATCAAATGCTGAACTTATATCAAGACTAATAAGTGTTAAATCTTTCTTTTTCCTATTTGCAAAATCTATTAATGTTAAAGTTCTTCTTATATTATCAAAAGTATTTCTATTTACAATGAAGCCTGTCTGATCTATATCTATAATGCCGGAATGATTGTCTTCAATCTATCAGCAAAGATATTCATAAACATTTTATAATCAACATTAAGTAATGAGATGGGCCGATATGAAGAACATCTAGTTGGATCTTTATTAGGTTTTAAAATTGGCGAAATAAATGTATATTGCCAAGATGGGGGTTATTAACTCAGTTTGGGCCAAAATAAAACCTTATGTATCAATGAATATGTATTTTTAGAAAGGATTTTATATATCTCTGGTATAATACCATCATTACCCAGTGCTTTGTTTGATTTAAGCTTATTTATTTGTGTAATAACTTCTGTATATGAAATACTCTTGTCCAATAGTTTAATCTGTTGTTTATTAAGCTTTTTGTTCATATTTGTGGTTATAAACTCCTTTATTTTATCTTTAGGTTCCATGTTAATATTATTATGGTTAATTTTGTGAAAGTGATTTCTAAATTCATCTAGTATTTCTGGTATACTAGAAACATTCTTCTTTTCCTTAGAGAAAAGATTTCTTTGATATGGTTTTGTTTATTCAACCTTTTGTTTTATTTTTAAGTCTATGTAAGTATTTGGGGCTTATTGAATAAGACAAAACTTGTATTTCTCTAAAGTTATTTTAACTTTATGAGTTAAAATTTCTTTGTATTTCTCATTTAGTTTGTTTATTTCTTCAATAACTTTCTTGTCCATAATATTTTCTTTATTATTATGTTTATAAGAGTCTAATTTACTTTGAATATCTAACAATTCCTTATCCCAAGATTTCCTTTTATTATTATACCATCTGATACTTTGTCCATATAGATATGATTTTAAGGCATCCCAAACATAAACAATGGAGACTTCAGGAGTGTTATTTATGTCTAAAAATGTTTTACTTCTGAAAGTATATATTCTTTATAGTCTTTTAGTTGAGTTAAGTATGTTGGTATCCTTTTGATCTGAACATTATGAGTATTTTTATCATGAATTCAAAACAATTGAATTATGATCAGATATAGGACATGAAATGATTTTGGAATTAATTAAATCTGTTACCATCTGGTTAGAAATAAAGACCCTATCTATTTTTGAATAAGTTTTGTATCTGTTAGAAAAAGGTGTATGGTAATGATTTTGAATCTATCTGATTATTAAAATCATTCAAATGATAAGAATTAGCAAAATCCTTTAAATGTTTTGCATTAGATGTAATTCTTCTCTTTCCTATAATGGTAGTATCACTTTCATGTAGTATACAATTAAAGTCACCAGCTAAAATAATATCTCCTATAGAGAATGATATGATCTTATCAAGATGATGTTTCACTGTATTAATACCAATTCCAGGTATCCAATATACATTAATTAAAGTGTAAGTCTTCCCATTAATTTGTATTGTAACCATACAAAACATTCCTTTGTCATCATGATAAGACTTAATGGTTTTAGGAATGGGCATACTTTTATTCCATAAAATAGCCACTCCTCTTTTTTCTGAGTGTGCTCTGAACTAACCAATACTGTATATTTGTTTGTGGCTAGTTTATCAATATCTTTTTCAAGAGATGGGTTTCTTGTAGGAAGACTAAGTTGGCCTTATGTAAATTAATGTATCTTATTAGGCTTGCCCTTTTACATGGATTATTCAATCCATTAATGTTTAAAGAAATTCCTTTTAAAGATGTCATTTGGCATTTTTAAAACTTAAGAATCTTATGATCAAAATAACAAATAACAAGATAAGTAATGTTACATCTCCTCCTTTAGGTGTACCTTTAAATATAGCTGTATTTATTGAATCTCTTATGGGATTTCGTATAGGATTCAATTTTGTTTGTAGTGACAATGAATGTACAAAATATATTGTGGATGTCAAAACTATATACAAATAACAATGAACAAGTGAAAATAATGTAGGGATTAAACCTTGCATCCAGCCTGGAGTTATAAACTCCAACTTAGAGTAGTATTTACCACTCAAGTTAACCCCCTACCCTAAGCAGCAGTACGTCAGCTACCACCTTATCAATTTAATACTAGTTATATTTAACTGAAGTTAACAGTTTTCAATTCAATTATCTAGCAAGACAAGACTACACATTTGGTAAAACAGCATCATATAAACTAAAATAAACCTTTTTTTTTTTTTTTAAAACTGTTCATACTACTATATACATCCATGTAATATAAAACACTTGTATTCAAATAGCATTCAAATAATCTTGATGTTAGAAATCAAGAGGAGAGAAAATACGTTCTAACATTCATTTAAATCAAAAACTTTGGCTAATATGATTCAGACATTACATATATTAGGATGCATCTATTTTCTGTCATGTAAATACAGTTAACAGCTTCCAAAAAAACCTTGAATTGCTTGTATATGAGCATTTACTCAAACTCATTATTGCCAATAGAATAAAATATTGTATTCATAGAAATTGTTATAAATCATACTTCATAGTTAAGCAGATTCTCAGAAACATTTATATACATATCTACATACACACACATACACACACACACACACACACACACACACACATATATATATATATATATATATATATATATATATACATACATACACACATACACACATATACACATATACATATATATACATATATATATATATACATACATACACATACACACACAGACACACATACACACATACACATACAGACATACACACTGACACACATACACACGCATACACACACACACTCACACATACACACACATACACATACACACAAACACACACACACACATACACACACACATACACACACACACACACACATACATATATATATATATATATATATATATATGATCTCACTGAGTTGTATCTTTACTGAGCACCATCTTACATTGCTGTCCCTTCAATAAATCTGTCTGCTTCATACAAAATAATGCACAGCAAACACATTTTAGTAACCAGATTTTACAAACATGCTATACTACTGCTTTAAAATATATCACATGACAATTTCTTCCAGTATAGAGTTATAAAATTATTTATGCTTGTCAATCAGATGAATTAAATGAGTTATAGTAATGTATATGTTTGGGACATAGGTTTTTAACACATATTATTAATCTGCTATTCCTGTATCTGTGATGTGTCAGAGTGATATCTAGGTCAAAGGTGAGACCAGCTGCTTTCAGCTTCTCTGTGAGAATTCTGAGAGTTGAAGCTTTTGAAGTAGCTCATGGACACTGTGCATGAGACAGCCCACATCCCAGATTGTCTCTCTTAACATTTTGGCGGAAACTTATTAAAACTAGTGACAAACATTCATTTAGCAGTGTAAATGCATCTAAACATGACAAAACCTTCACAATGCATTCTACAGGTTATTACAGACTCTATGTAAGTGAAATCAAGCCCAAAATTATTAATAAGTAACAAAACTCAACATTTTTGTCCCAACTCAACTCCTATGAATCTTATTATTTACTGTGTCTATATGATCAAAAGTATTTCTATATATTAATAAAGAAAAGAAAAGAGAGTAGAAAGTAAAAGGGTGTAAGGCAGAAATAAAAAAATGTAAGAGAAAGCTATAAGAAGTATATACAATAGAATATTACTTACTGTTTATATTAATAGAGTTAAAAATAAAACATATTATTTACTATTATTTAGTTCTAATTATTATTAGTTAAAGCATGACAGATTATTTACAAACAAACATAAGCAGTGTAATCAACAAAGTATAATTAGGTAGTGTCATTCCTGTAACTGTGATGTGTCAGTGTGATATCTAGGTCAAAGGTGAGACTAGCTGCTTTCAGCTTCTCTGTGAGAATTCTGAGAGTTGAAGCTTTTGAAGTAGCTCATGGACACTGTGCATGAGACAGCCCACATCCCAGATTGTCTCTCTTAACATTTTGGCAGGAAACTTATTAAAAACTAGTGACAAACATTCATTTAGCAGTGTAAATGCATCTAAACATGACAAAACCTTCACAATGCATTCTACAGGTTATTACAGACTCTATGTAAGTGAAATCAAGCCCAAAATTATTAATAAGTAACAAAACTCAACATTTTTGTCCCAACTCAACTCCTATGCAAATCTTATTATTTACTGTGTCTATATGATCAAAAGCATTTCTATATATTAATAAAGAAAAGAAAAGAGAGTAGAAAGTAAAAGGGTGTAAGGCAGAAATAAAAAAAATGTAAGAGAAAGCTATAAGAAGTATATACAATAGAATATTACTTACTGTTTATATTAATAGAGTTAAAAATAAAACATTATTTACTATTATTTAGTTCTAATTATTATTAGTTAAAGCATGACAGATTATTTACAAACAAGCATAAGCAGTGTAATCAAGAAAGTATAATTAGGAATAGCATTTGAAGAACATATACACTTTTACAAGGAATAAATATGTTATTATTCTATTAATCATAATTTCATTACTCTTCTCTCCTGCCCTCCCCTACCCTTTACTCACTACATAATCTAAATAGAATGTCATTGTTTAAACAAAGAAAAGAAGAAAAAGATAAAGGAAAAAAAATTGTATCAAATTACTGACCTTATTTTTCCTCTTCAGAAAGAGAAACAAGTTAAATCACAGCTTGCCATTAAATCTCAGATATTTTGACTAGTTATGAAACAAAACATTTCTTTGCACACAGAGAATAACTTTGATTAAATCTTTTCAAAATATTTGTTGCTTCTTGGAAATGCAGGAACTATATTTAAAAGATTAATAATAAAATAAAATGATGAGAGAGAAAAAAAACATAGTACAAATCATTTGTTTTTAGTCTCTTCTTCTTCTCTGAAGTCTTCCATGAAGTTTCAGTTGCCAGTCTCTTTAACGAAGGACTAGCCCATTCCATTTCTTCTATTTTTCCAAAATCTTATTTTTTTTGATAAACAGTAAAGCAGAGTCTAAGTCATCGAAAATTTTAGGACCATCAGGAAGGAAGATTTTAAGCTTGGCAGGAAACAGAAGGTATGTTTTAAACTGTGCTTTTTTAAGCTCCCTTATTAGTGGCAGAAAAACTTTTCTTTTAGCTAATACCATGGAAGAATAGTCATTGTCAAAACGCACAGTTGTTTCATTAATCTTAACAGGAGCTTTAGCCCAAGCAGATTTAAGAACCATCTCTTTATCAAAAGATGATAGAAATCTAACTATAACTGATCTAGGATAGATTTTGTTAGAGTTAGTATTAGCTATAGATCTATGTGCTCTTTCGATACCAAAAGAGAATGCTTCTGGTAAATCTAAAGTTTTAGGGAGCCATGTTGTTAAAAAAGAAGTAATATTGTTACCTTCAATATTTTCTGGCAGTCCAAAAATCCTAATGTTATTGTGCCTAGATCTATTTTCCAGGTCATCCAGCTTTGTTTGTAAATGTGTATTTTGTTTCAGCAGAAACTCAATGTTGATTTCCTCTTCTTGTATTCTATTTTCCATGTCATTCACAGCTTCTTCTATGCCTGTCATCTGGATCTTCTGTTGTTGCAGGTCCATATGTAACAAGTCTATTTGTTTTGTAGTTTTTTCTATGAAAGTGTCTATTTTAGTATCCATTTTATCCATCTTAGCAGTAAGTTGCTGGACTATAATTATCAAAGACTGAAGTTCTTTCTTGATGCTGGAGTCTTGAGAATTTGTCTTACTGGAACTCATTTCAGACTGATAAACTGACAGGAAAATTTCCAAAGTAATTTCTGACAGGAATATTATTAAGATTTCCTTTCTTTTTTAGATATAGTTCAAGAACTATATAAAACAAACATATTTAGAAAGAAAATTACTTCAAAAATTAATTTTTTAAGTAATTAATTCCTGTCAATGTAATGAAAATTGGTGGAGCTGAAGAAATCTGCTGCTATCCTGTGTTCATCCTTGGCCACGCCCCCAAGTAAATACATTTCTGACTAAAAATGCCAGATACTGACGTGGCCATGCAGCAAAAATAGCATCAACAGCATGCAACAGTAGCATTAAATGCTTGTTATTGTGCATGTTATATCATTACATCACAGTATTCCAAAACAGGCAACCAAACGATTAATTTAGAAGCAGCCAAGATTGTTTTCTCACTTTGATCAGACCTAAATTTAAAATTCCCATAGCAGAAAAGAAGGGCCCACTCAAGAACAGGACCTGCTTTATGGAATCAACTACCTACAGACGTAAAAATCCTAGAAACTCTGGAAACATTCCGAAGACATCTCTAGCAGAAAGAAGCTAAATGCAGCTACTTTAGAGATACTGGCTAATAACTTTTGCAGCGAGTAACAGTATGCAGACCTTCATACTACAAGCTTTAAAAATTTTTATGTTGTAAACAGAAATTCTGAAATATCTAATGGTCCTGAAATGTCAAATAGTTAAATCTAAATATTTTTGTGAATTATGAACATTCTGCTTTTAATTTTATTTTTTCTGTACTTCATTTCTAAGTACTTCCTGAGTTGCATTCTGTATTTGTTTACTTGCTTTTATACTTCATTCATTGTACTGGCTTAAGATCATGACTGAAGCCGGTCACCTTCCCTGTTATCAAACTGTAAAATAAAATGAATAAATACTACACCCCAACCGGTTTACTTTATAATAAAAATGAAACATAACTCAGCAAGTAGTTTCTTAATGTATATGATATAACAGCCCTTCTAAGTTTTTCTGACAGTTATGCTCATGAAACAGTATGTTAACCACACTTAATATAGTTAACACTGTTTTCAAAGCTCTGAGGAATTAATAAAATAATATATATATACATATATATATATATATATATATATATATATATATATATATAGTATTAAAGTACTTTAATACAGAAAAAAGAGTACTTACTGTAGAACTCTGGTCTCCTCAGCCATAACTCTGCCACCCCCCCAGGCCAACTGCAGTTCATTATACCTGGGTTTGCACTGGTCTCTGCAGCATGGGATACACATCAGTGAAGATAGCTGATCCTCCAACTCCATCCATATGTCAGTTTTCTACCTATTCTAGAGAATCTTCTCTAGAATTTACCTCTTCTGTCAATTTTTCTACTTCTTCTAGAGAAGTACCTCTTCTATCCAAGCCAGCCAAATCTGCAGTAGTAAAGGATTATTCTTATCACAACTCAAATTATAGACTACCCATAATAGCTGCAGTCTCAAATGAAAATGCTACCATCTTGCAAATCATTTCTAGTAAAATCTGCCAGGTTATTACTAACTCCCCCATTAATGACCACCACTGTCTAACTCTCACCAAAGCTAAATGGCTCCCAGTACATTTGAGAGCCCACCATCTACTAGGATCATAATACACAAAGCCCTTTCTCCTGAGACATCTCCCCCTCTCATTCACAAATTCTTTCACCAAACCTCCCACATAAAATCCTAGGGGCATTTCTCAATCACAACCCACCGTATTAACTCCAAAAACTGCACTGCACTGACCATGCATCTTAGCAAATAAACTATGGGACTCCATTCCGCTCTCAATCAGAGATGTCCAAATGTGCTTGAATTTCAGACAGCAGCTCAAGGAACACCACTTCACCCAAACAAAGTCAGCTGCACTCACACAGGTCACTGTACATGAACCCTGCAGCTCTTTCACATATCTGTATCCAGTTTCATCCTTCCTTATCTTGTCATCCCTTCACATACTGCCTTTCATTCATCCTACCTCCCTATTTTATTGCATGCCTCACATATCTCTCCTTTCTACTCCTGTTCCCTCTGCATGCCTCTCTCTTTCCTATTTCTGTCTCTTCTCCCCATGGTATCTTTTCCTGCATACCTCTCTATATAATTATATGCTGCTATCCTTGTAGCATAAGCCATCTCAGTCAGTAAGGCTACATCTTATCTAAAAGCTTTGCTACAAATAATTTCATTTTTCCGTCCATGTTTTGACTTTGTAAACTGCTTTGCGAACTTAATGTTGTAGCATATTTTTGCATCTCTAAATATGTATATGTTTTATAGCATATTCCTATATCTGTAAATATGTTTTGTTCATTTCTTATGTGATCCTAGTCACCAAGGCTGGAAGAGATTTTTTTTCTCCTTAGACCAGCTCAGGACACGATCCCAGGCTTTAACAGACAGTATTTTATCACTGCCAATTTCAAATAGGATTGAAGAGGTTAAGAATGAAAGTGGGACTAATAGGGTATGACATCAGTCTGTCTGGTCCCTTACACCCTGTATGGGCT
This sequence comes from Protopterus annectens, assembly GCF_019279795.1. Classification (NCBI taxonomy): domain Eukaryota; kingdom Metazoa; phylum Chordata; order Ceratodontiformes; family Protopteridae; genus Protopterus; species Protopterus annectens. Next base: position 1,972,134,425 of record NC_056733.1, read on the forward strand.
TCTGCTTGGCACAGAAAAGCAGATGACTTCCCAGACAACTTCCATGTACACCTGCATCACACCATTAGGCTGAGGCTTGCACACTTTGTATAGGTGTGCATGAGACCTTCACAGAGCATCCGCAGCAGGAAGAGCTATCCTACTCCAATAAAAGCACTTTAAACACATACATATGCACTTTGATAAAATTCATAAAGCTAAGTGTGACAGTGCTAATTTGCATAAGAACATCATAAATTGGACCAAACATTTTTTTTACAGTTCATCATTTTTACACCCAGTGGGATCCATATTTACATGAATATTGATAGAAAGCACATATTAAATAAAAAGCTTTAAAAATAGTACATTAAGTTAAAATGACTGGAAATAGGTAGCTATCAGTGGACTTTAGTGTGATATTTTCATGGCTACTATTTGAATTACAAGTAAAGCATCTGCATTTATCTAGGATATGTATAGTGCCATATTCACTGCTGTGTTCATTACCTTAATATGTATAAAGTTTAATTCTGAAGTCAGTGGACTCTGGTAATTGAAAATGCTCAAAACCAAAGAGCAGGCTGCCTTACTGCAACTGAAGGAATACATAACTGAGGAATTACTTCTCATTCAGTTTCCCTCACCATTCCAGCAAAGCTTCCCAGGCCTATATTTCACTTTGTATAGTGTTACATATAGTTTGTTTGTGTCTTTCGGCTTTTCCCATTTAGGGGTCGCCACAGCGGAACTCCGGTCCGCTAATGATTGGCAGTAGATTTTTACGTGCTGGCTTGCCAGGCCTAACGCACAACCTTCAACGAAGGAACACCCATTCATGCATGTCGCCACACAGAAGACGCTCTGAGAATCGAACGGGCAACTTCTAACTGTGAGGCGATAACGCTACCGCAGCACCACCACCGCAGTACATATGGTACAGATGATAAATGCATAAACAGAGAGCAATACAAAGGAAAGGGGAAAAATCATTACAGCAGGTAGAATAAACAAAACTGGCATGTACAACATAAGTAATCCTTGACTTTCTTTTGCTGTTGTTCGATTCCTCAGTGAAATGCATGTCAAAGAACTGCCTGCAGTTAGACAAGGTAGGAATATGTAATTATTTGCAAACCTCTGTAAAGTGTTGCAGCATCAGTGAGCAAGGCATAGGAGAGACAGTTTCAGTCCTAAGGAAAATCACATTCTCATGGATGCACTTAGAATGTAAGGAAAATATTTCTTTTTTTGAAAATTGGGGGGCAAAACAAGCAGAGTGAGATAAGGAGTGGAATCAAGGTTTGGCTGACATAAATGCTATAGAAGGAAGGATCCGCATAAGGGTGTGGACAGCCAGGTGCAAGGGGGTGCACTTGCACCCCTCTAGAAACAGTTGGTCAGGAGATTAATTTTCATTTAATTAAAAAAAAAAATATATATATATATATATATATATATATATATATATATATACATATATATATATACATATATATATATATATATATATGTATATATAGGTAAGCGTGTGTGTTTGTGTTTTCTAGTGTTTAAGAGGTGTGTGTGTGTGTGTGTGTGTGTGTGTGTGTGTGTGTGTGTGTGTGTGTGTGTGTGTGTGTGTGTGTGTGTGTAAGTAGTAGGTAGGTCTGTGTATGTATGTAAAAGAGAGGTAGGGTGTGTGTGTGTTTGTGTGTAAGTAAGAGGGAGGTAGGAGTGTGAGTAAGGGGGGATCTTACCTCGGAAGATACCTCACAACATACCTCTCAATTGTACAGATTTTTGCCTCATATTTTTGGTCACTTTTCCATAAAATTGTGTTTTTCTGGGAAATCATTAAAGACTGAAATTAGAAAATAATGACATACATTTGAGTTTAAGACTTCATACCCTTCAGAAAATTTGTGATAATCAAAACTTGTTATTCTATCAACTTTCTAAGTTTGTAAGAGCAATATTTAAAAACTGTCCCTACTTTTGGGCCTTAGTCCCACTTTTATTTATGCCTTTGTCCAGATTTCTTGCTGTCAGAGGTTGAGAGGTATGCCTCACAATTATCCAGATCTTTGCCTTATATTTTCGGTCTCTCATAAAGTTGTGTTTTTCTGGCAAATCACTGAGGACTAAAGTCAGAAAATAATGACTGACAATTGAGCTTTAGACTTTATGGGCAGGATTCTCGAAGCCTCCGTGTAAGAGTTACAAGGCTTACATGGAGGCTGCAGTTAAACGGTGTGATGTCAGCAAGCCATGCATATGCATGAGGGCATGCTGACTCACACCTAAGCCTAACACGGTCCATGTAAGACAGTAGGGGACGTGTCCGTAGGGCATGCCCTGCAAACGGACACGCCCAGAGAAGAGTAATAGTCCCGAAAGTAAACCCCCACAACAGAGTCCGTGTAAATGTCAATAAACACAACACAACACATGCCCCCACAGACTATTAACATAAAATGTAAAAATGAACATGTTATATATTTTTTTATAACTTTTAAAGATGTTTGCCCGTGAGTGTGCTCGTTTGCGTGGCCGTGCCCGTCGCTTAGCCACAGTTAGCAGTCAGTGGGAAAGCATATAAGAACTAAATATGCAAAGTAAGCCAAGAAGCAATAGCATAGCGGTAGAGATGTTGGCTGAAGAGGAGGTAGTCATGGTTCGAGCCCCCACAACATCAATTTTTATTTTCAGTGAAATAAGCACAAAACAATTCCCTGACATATATGTACATGTATAAAATTATTTTTATGTAAAATGTAATGAAATAGGCCATGTATTATGAAGAAATGTGTGAAAAAAAAAACAAGTGTCAGAAGTGCCCATAGCTGAACTACACTCTAACAAGCTGAGTATAACTGCCCATAGGTGAGCAGTGGTTTAACAGGTGTAAAATGACTGCCCAGGGTTGAGCAGAGTCCTAACACGCTGAAACTGTGTGCCCATAGCTGAGCTGAGTGTAATATGCGTGCTGACAGCCGAACGGCGCGTAAGCCAGCATGACCCATTTGCGCAGAGTTGCGCACCGTGCCAACAAGCTAACCGACGGGCAACGTTGAGCAAGCTGTATCAAAATTGCCTTTACGCAGACACACCTCCTAGCCTTTGTAGACAGTCATAAAATATAAAAAGCAATGGCCAGGCTTGAACTCAGGATACCATGCACCATAGTCAAAGTACTGAACCACTAAGCCATGACAGTTGCTCTTCAAAATGCAGTAATAGCGTATATATAGGAATGAATGGAAAGAGAAGCATGACAAAGCAGGTTTTGTGAAGCAGATACATTTCCAAAATGGCCAATCACAGATAAGTGTGGGAAAAATGGCATATATAAGCCTCATAGGCGGGAATGCACAGCATAAATGATTGTGGAACCAATTTGCAGTCAGGATGGCAGGTGTAGAAGTGGGTAGTTACTTCCGAGCACAGAGGTGGGGCATTGAGGAGTCCAAATATATGGTTTGGCTCCTCGTCCATGATCATGAGGCCCAACTCATGCAGGGCCAGGTCCTGTGGGGAGCATATAGGGCTGAGGTGTGAGACCGGTTGGCACATGATCTCACCAGTGCCACAGGAATACCAAGGACTGGTGAACAGGTCCGTCACCACCATGCGGACCTGAAGCGACGGAAGCAGGACCAACTGAACCATTGGATCCAGGAGGCCCGGCAAATGCCCAATGCCCCACTACTGAGTAAGTTACATGTAATTATTTATGTAGAAAGTTAACCTAGCTGATATTATGGAGATGTGTATTCCAATATTACTTAATTTATATTGCAGCTGCAGGTGTCCGTTCCACGAATCATCGAGCCTATGCCGATAGGCTTGTGCGGTTGTGCCACCAGGCAGGTTAGTAATTCTCTCCCTGTAAATGATAAAAAATAAAAGTATGATAGCTTGCAAAAGAGTGCAGTGTAGTCACCTATTAATATAAAGTGCAAGTAACAGTGTAAGAGAGATTCTGCTAGTACTGTGTGATTACATAAGTGTGATGCAGCCTGTAATCCAAAAATAAAAATGAAACAAGTCTGAAATAAAGATGTTCCACCTGTAATATAATAGTACATTACCTGCAGCAGGCTGAAATGTACAGCTACACAAGCTGAGTAAAACACGTGTGAAATATATCCCCGTTTAAATTCTGAAACATGACACAAGTGAGACTGTTGGAAAGGATTGTTATAACTAAAAGTAAAACATGTCAATAAAGCCTAGAATTAAGTACCATCCTGAATTGTAAAAATAAAACAAGTGAGAGAGTGTGAGAAAGAGGTATGAATCCACCAATAAAGTAGTAATAACTCCTGAATAAAGTATACTGCAGTCAGTACAGAATTAAATGAATGTGACAGGCACAACCAAACAGCAAAATGTGTTGAAAAAAGTACTGAAACTGGAATGTGTGTCCCAAAATCTGGATATGTTGCTCTCAGTTTGCAATATGCAGATAGTATGGTTGTATGAAATACCAAACATCCACAGTTGTCTAGGGCCATATAAAGCAAATGTAGCAGGATGATGTAGCTGAACAGAGCCAGATATGAATATGTATGAATAAAAATGAAATGTATATTGATGTAGCAGTAACATTCCTATCACCAACATGCATAAGTTTACACATAGGAAACTGTAGTCAGACCTGTAGTGTGTATATATCTGCAGCTAGTAGAAATGTACAGCATATGTATAGGTATCTGAAGTTGTTAATGAAATATTTCTTCACCCTACCCTATAACCACAAATAATCCATTCCACGTGAAATGGGTATGTGTATTCACAATTAACTCCCCTGGACAATTGTCCTGTTGGTTCATACATATTTGCATGTACGTTGATGCATGTGCCCTGTTCATACATCCAAACCTGATGGCCTGTTGTCATCACTTAACCCTGCATGTTGTTGGATCGTGTATTGTTGTTCAAATTATGCATGTGTAATGCTTGCTGTTCAACGGCTTGAATTTATGGGTGTTTGGTTAATGGGAATACTAATGCATGCTGTTACAACTAATTGTGAATGGTATTGCACATTACTAACCCAAACTGTCATTAAATAATGCAAAACATAGGACGACAGGGAAGACGGGTTCCAGCGGACCCACCTCTCCCACCTCAGCTGGCGAGTGCACTGGCAGTAGTGCCCAGGCTGGACCCTCCTCCGGTGGCCCTGTGCCACCTGTGGGTGGAAGCACTGCAGGGGATGGGAATCACCCCCCCCCCTCTGCAAGCATGGCCAGAGGAGAACATCCACTCACCCTCCGTAGTGTCCGGACTGTGGTCCGTAGGGAGATCCGGCACGCTGTGCTTGGGCCCCTATGCCAGCTTGAGGCATGGGTGGCACAACTCATGGGCGTGCCTGCTGCCCATCCTACACAGCCCCCAGCACAGCCCCATCCTGGGCAGTGAAGGCACAGTGGCAACTGCCCATGGGTGGGGATCTCAGTTCCACTGTTGCCATCTGTGGGCTCATGGGCTCGAGATATTCAGATATCCGTCCCCGTCAATTGTGTAACCCCCCCACATGTGTCATACACCACCCCTGTATGCGTCTTGTTTGTCTTGTCTGTTAACCTCCCCTACCTACCTCCCCAGCTATACCAACTTCCTGTACCTGACATACCACTCTCACCTGAAAAAAAAAAAAAAAAGGGCACTCTGTACCCACAAACAAATTACGCCCAATACATAGCTGCCCATTTTGCACACATGTCAGCTGGACATGTAAACTGGCAATTAGAATTGGCTATACAACAAATATTATTGTTGTCCTCACACCTCTCTCAGGGGTGGAAGGTTTCAAATTTCACACCAAATTACAAACATATGCGCAGCTGTTGCTGACAAAGAAATGGGCAGCTATGGGCCTTTCCTACATCCCTCCTGCAAAACCCGAGCTTGTTTTCCTACTGTCCTACCCTCTTTGTGCCCCCTTTTTCACCACTTTCCTATCTCCCCATTTTCTTTTTTTTTAAAAGAAAATAGCGCGGGTGTGCGCGACAGTAAGCACTTTTAAACAGTAGTAAGCGGGTGTGCGCTTCTGTGTGCTTAGCTAAGCATGTGTGCGCAAAGCTAAGCGGCAGTGCGCATGCGTGAGCTCTGCGCAAACCAGCGCTAACCCGCTTACAACTGCTTAAAAGTGCCTTAGTCACTCTGAATGACAAGGCCTGTAGTTTTCTCAGCAGCAAAATAAAATACCTCCATCAGTCTCGAACCTAGGACCTTGGAAACACTAGTCTGCATGACTTACCACTAAGCCATGACTACTATACAAGAACCTTGTGCTGAAAGAAATATATCATAAAATAGTAGGAATTGCTGCACAAACAGATTTAGCAAGCATTACAAGCTGTGAATTTAAATGGAAAATAGGAAAGCCATAGCCACACATTACAGGAAAGACACCTAGCAGGCATACAAGGAGTGAATGTAAAGGCCAAATATTGAAGCCATAGCAACAGATTACAAGAGCCACTGCTATATACCAGTTACACCACAATCCCCACAGGAAAGCACACGCACCCATATACACAGTATTACTAGTCGTAGGTGTCAGTTTACATACACACGGAGAAGAGGACACTGGAGGAAGGAATACTCAGCTTACAGAACAACATGCATTGCAGTGTCTACAACACAGCCTGAAATATGAGAGACATACCAACCCTTACACTCACAGAACAGTGTCCACAGCAAACCAGCATGGTCCCCACCTTGATAATCTGAAAGGGCTATGCCTACCTAATAGACCTTTTTATAGCACTGTCCTATAATCACAGTGAGAACTGCAATCACTACACAACAGGCTGCATGCAATTAGTAAATGCTGGCTAACAACTGGTGCAGAGGCCATCACATGGACATGTGCAGATACCTACAAAAGCATCCTGTACTCCCAGTCCACACATGCAATACTTTCATTGCACCCACTGGAGGTAGAGAGAGAGAGAGAGAGAGAGAGAGAGAGAGAGAAAGAAAGAAAGAGAAAGAGAAAGAGAAAGAAATAAAAAAAAACAGTAACAACAAAACAAAGAGGCTGACAGCAGGCCAAGTAACTTCAAGCCTACGCAAACAGCTGCAACAAACACAGGTAATGTAAAGTACTACTATAATAGTCTACATACTGTAAACCCTCCAGATGTGTTATTGGTCTGTATCTATGTATATGAAGATGTGCATAGGGCTGGGGACATACTGCAACTGTCACTGAAGGCTCTACATACATATGTATGTGAAGATAGCTATGTGCACATAGCAATGTAGGTTGTAGTGCAATGTACAAGTAGGTTGTACAGTAATGGATGTTCATCAGTACGTTACTGTGTGTATACATATGTGGAACTAAAAAGGAGTATATATATATATATATATATATATATATATATATATATATATATATATATATATAAAACATGTGTATACGTATGTATATCGAGATATGTATGCATATATATATATATATATATATATATATATATATATATATATGCATATGTATATAGATAGATAGAGAGGGATGTAGAAATACATAGACATATATAGTTTCACAGTGTCATAGTTTAGTACTAGGCTATCTTCAGACAGTGTATAGAATAGATTTAGAATATTGCACCTCTGTATAGTAGTGACACAGTGAAGACCCCCGTACATAATAGCATTAGTTTACTGTGCCTCTGTATAGTAGTGACACAGAGACAACCCCTGGTGTAAACCTATGATCTCCCATCCACTCATCAAGAATTCACATGAAGAGTGTCAGTGAGGGTCTCTGCCTAACATAAACTGGGATCCTGTTCCACAGTATGGGAAGCCTCTGAGTTATGGATCTGTCCATACAGCATGTCCTATTCATATGTGTGCTGAGGTTTAAATCTGTAGCTGTTGTGGTTCTGATGGATTTGGATTGTACGAGGTGGAACATGTCCATCAATACCTGATTGGACATGGCCTTGTACGTCAGGCACAGATCACCCCTAAGTAGGCAGTATGCTACGGAATAGAGCATGGGTTTCTTTAGTCTGGCAGCATATGACATTTGTTGGAGACCCCTGATCCTCCTGGTGATGTACTTATGGGGTCCCCCTAGCTGTTGTAAATGCCAGGTGAGGTACATACCAAATGGGGCATAGTACACAGTCATGGGCCTGATAAGGGAGGAGTATAGGAGTACAATGAACTCTTTTGATCTGGATGTGAATCCCTTCATGATAAGGTGGGCAAGGTAGGAAGTCTATCCAACCACCTTGGCAACGTGGGTGTCAAATGAGAGGTCAATATCGATTACTGTCCCCAGGTCTCTGATTACTTTGTCTGTACGCAGTGGGTTAATGTCTATGTGATAATTTGTGGGTACCTTGTCCGTCCGAAATGGTATGACTATACATTATTTGGCATGCAGTTTAAGGCCATGACTCCGGCACCAGTTGTCAGTTTCCGTGAGGCCTTTCTGTAGGATGTATGTGTCAGCTGGTGTATCGACTCTGGCGCCTAGTATGCAGTCATCTTTGAACATTGTCAGCCACTACCGTCCCATGTTTGCTTCCACATCTGTGTAATAAATGCCGAACATGAGCGGTCCCAGGACAGAGCCCTGTAGGACACCACTTGTGACTGGCTCTGAGTCTGACATGGCACCAGTGAGTTTGACTTTAGGGTTTCTATCCGTTAGCCGGTTTGCCACCCATCTTGTGACATATGGATTAATATTTAAGCTGTTGAGCATGTCTATGATGCCAGAGTGGGGTATTGTGTCGAAAGCCGTAGACAAGTCCAGGTAGGCTGTATGGACTGCTGTGCCCTCGTCAATGGCTCTAGTGACTGATTTGAAAAGGTCAACCAGGTTCATAAGGCAGGATCTGCCCTCTACAAAGCCGAACTGGGTGGGATCAAGTGTCTGTAAGTCCCCAATGTCTCTGTGTATGAGTTCCATAATGATTCTTTCCATAGCATTGCAGACCAGGCTGGTTAAGCTTATGGGGCGGTAGTTACCAGGGTCTGTAGAGGTGCCTCCTTTGTGGAGTGGGACTACTATTGCTGTATGCCAGTGTCCAGGTACATATGCTGTAGTAAGGCTATGGTTGAATAGCATTTTATGTGCGGGTTTAGCTCCTCTTGGAGTTCACGTAGCATGCAACCTGCGATACCGTCGTGCCCCATTGATGCTGTGTTTACAGCTTTGCTGAGGGCGGTTCTCAGCTGGACATCTGAGATGACAGGGAGGTTACAGTCAGTTGGGATAAGTAATTCCTCATGTGGGGGTGAGGGAGGGGAGAAATCAGCACTGAACCTGTCTGCCAGAATGTTGGCAATATCTGTGTGTTCAGTGTAGCTTTTGTCACTGTGAACTAACTCTGAACATATCTGAGGGTTTCCACCCAGGTGTCTAACATAGCAGAAGAAGGCCTTGTGGTTATCTGTAGTGTCCATAGCGATGTCCCTCTCATTGTTGGCCTTGCATGCTTGTATGAGAGAACGTATCTTTCTACTAGTGCTGATCAGAGATGCCTTATCTTTATGGAATTCTGCTCTGTCGTGCAGTAGCTACCTTCTGTTGTTATACAATTTGTTCATGGCTGGGGTCCACCAGACAGGATGCCTGCCCTTGGTGGAGAGGTTCTTGGTTTTATTTGGGATTGCATGATCCATGCATTCTTGGAGATGTCAGTAGAAAGCATTTGTGAAGGAGCCTGCATTGTGGGATGTGGTTTCCACTGGCCCAGTGGGCTTAAAGGATACCAACTCAGTTGTAGGAAGTGTAAAGTCGACATGTGAGAGGTTTTCCACTGTAGTCTTTTGTGTTGTGGGGGTGGTGGGATATGTATATCCAGGGTAATTAGTCTGTGGTCAGATGTGACTAGTGCGGGGTATACTTCCGGTGTGTAGCACATTGTCACCATGTATGTGATGATCAGGTCTAGTATATTATCTCCCCTTGTGGGAGAGGTGATTAGCTGTTCCATTGCATTTGACATAGTGAATTCCGGGAACCTTTGGGCTAGGGTGTTTGGGCTAGAATAATGCACCCAGTGTATGTTAGGGTAGTTGAAGTCTCCCAATATGATGGTGTGTGGTGGGACATTCATATCCTCCAATGTTTTCAGGAAGGCTGACTGTGGTTCCTGAGATTGGGAGGGTGGTCTGTAACATGCTACCAGTTGTATAGCAGGTTTGCCTACAGTTATTTTCACCTGGATGGTCTCTGATGCTTCATGTGTTGCCACTAACCTGGAGGTGTGGGTGTTCTTCATGAATATGGACGCTCCCCCTCCCTTTTTGTTTTGGCCCGAGGTATAGCCTCGTACCGCTGGTGTGCTCTCGGGAGCCTTGAACCACGTTTCACTTACTGCACAGACATCGAGATTGGTAGAATATGTACGTACAGATATATGTAATACACACATACATATATAGATATATGTAGATACATATACATATACAGACAGATCTGACTGACAACAGATATGTCTGTATATGACTATCTCTCTCTCTCTGTCCTACCCCCTCTCAATCTCACTCTCCATCTGTCTGTCTCTCACTCTCTCCCCCTCTCTCCCCACATCTATATGTATATATCTACATCTATATATACATATTGTATACATATATACAAACATATATATATATATCTATATATATATATATATATATATATATATATATATATATATATATATACACATATATATATATATATATATATATATATATATATATATATATATATATATATATATATATACTGTGTGAGGCACATGTGTGCATATGTATTGCAACAGGTGCCTGGTGTCAAAGGCATGGAGTGAACACCAGTGTGGATACTGGAAAACCATACCCCATTCAAAAACACTGACACCAGTAACCACCACATATGTGCATGCCTGCCCACCACTGCATGTGTCAGGGGGGAACAGGGGCAACAAGTGTACAATAGGCTCCCCGTTGATATACACAGTGGCACACTAGTCCTGTAATACCTGTACATGGAAGGTGTCAGCGGACATGGTGTGTCAGCTATGGACATGTAGGTCACTGTACCCCTCTACACCCCACAATGTCCTACATGGTATGTACCTCCCATGACAGCTACAGATATGGAGAAGGACACAGACATATGCAAGTGACTGTGTCAATGCACTCAAACACAATACCTATGCAGAGTGACTGACAAGACCACAGAGCGTACACAGACTACCTACATAGAGGTTACCACTGCTGGATATACATAGTTCGGTCACACCCATGACAGTTGTCTAACAACCATGGTAACACCTCCAACATCCACAACACAAATTACCTATGTCTGTCGTCCTTGTCACTGCAGTATAGAGCACATGGTGGAGGTACAGCACCCTACCCACAGATACAACATACCCTGTAGTAAACCACACAGAATTAAGAAGCAAGGCTCCCCATGAGTAGATGTCAGACATTCCCCTGCTGAATGTTATGCAGATAGGTAATATGCCATATGAGTCACCCTGTGTAACTGCTTGTAAGGAGCAGGTACGATCATAACACATGTGTCACAAGGGGCAGAGTAGCATAACAGTATGCTGCTGTAGGCCCAGGGCCAAAAGCACACTACCTACCTATGAAACAATGCACACCCATGAACACATTGCGAACTAAATATGTGAGGTGGAATGAGTGTGCCAGTGACTGGATGCATGTTATGTACTGGTGTGATTGCTCACCATGACTGTCTGTCTGTCATGGTAGTGTGTGTCCTTGGTGTGAGGCCAGAGACAGATGTGTGAGGTATTGTGATCAACACATACTGCATTGCCATATGTTGTGCTGTGTTACCCTGCATGTCATTGTGGTGTAGGTAGGGGTATGGCAAGTAAGAGTAGTGTGCATTACCAGTGAAATATGTAACGTGCATTGTGTGCAGTGCATGGACTGATAATGTTCCCCATACAGTACCTTGATACAAACCCCCAGTGTGAGGTTGTGCATTGTACCTGAACCAGTGTGCTGACTGCTGCAGTATACTAGTCTGTCGTATGGAGTGTGCCAGGTACTGTTGCACAGTTGTCGGATGAGCACTGATATCTGATCATTTACATGTGTATCCCCCAATAGACAGACAGATGCTATATATGGTGCTTAAGTTATATCATTACAGTCGAGTATTATGTGTATTATGTGTGCCATAGTTTGCTGACAGATATTGCTGACATATTTTCCTTCTCCTTTTCAGGGCTATGGTTGACCAGCGGAACCCCATGTACTCTGCTGCAGAGGAGGAAGAGATACACCAGAGCCTGGTGCAGGATTTCGCAATACTCTTTTCCCACACCAACCAGAACCAGCAGGAGAGGGCTGCACTGTGGCAAGACCTGGTCCGTCGGGTAAATGACATAGGCACACATAACTGGACATATGAGCAGGTAAGCCATCACTGCAGTGATTTAATTAGAAATGTCCATCAGCGTGCGTCGGATATCCACAGGCAGCAGCTTGCCACAGGTGGTGGGGTGTCTAGACATCCCCCCCTCACCAGACTGGAGGGACTACTCCTAAGTGTTGTGGCTCCAGCCCAACAGCAACAGCAGCAGCATACATGTGTAATGATGGAGGCTGGAGCCACCCAGCAGCAGGACACGGAGCATGCAGGTAACATGCCATGTGTATAGTTGACCGTTCTGTACACTGTTAGGTTATGCATGTGTGCGGTGTGTCCTCGTTTTGTAGCTGTAATCTTGGTAATTATTGTGCAAGAGTGATATTCTCAATATCAGCAGTAGACCTGTGGAAGCTAACTGTTGCACTACTGAACTGTATCATACCCACAGTATCAATGGCACAGTTGTGCCCACTGACAATAAATGTCTCTTTTCTGCAGGTCCCTCTGGTGTAACAGCAAGGCAGCCTATCCATGCTGATGAGTGTGTAATACCATTACCTTCAATACTCTTGATACTAACAGTAATAATAGGCTTAAGCAGTAGTGCTATGTGTTTGATTGCAGGTGTGTTTGTGTCTGTGTGTTGATATCTCATATACTGAGATGTGTGCATGTGTGCATGTGCCCATGTGTGCATGTGCCCATGTGTGCATGTCTGCATGTGTGCATGTGCCCATGTGCGCATGTGCACATGTGTGCATGTGCCCATGTGTGCATGTGTGCATGTGTGCATTTGTGCATGTGCCCATGTGTGCATGTGTGCATGTGCCCATGTGTGCATGTGTGCATGTGTGCATGTGCCCATGTGCCCATGTGTGCATGTGTGCATGTGTGCATGTGTGCATGTGCCCATGTGTGCATGTGTGCATGTGTGCATGTGCCCATGTGTGCATGTGTACATGTGTGCATGTGTGCATGTGTGCATGTGCCCATGTGTACATCTGTGCATGTGTGCATGTGTGCATCTGTGCATGTGTGCATGTGCCCATGTGTGCATGTGTGCATGTGTGCATGTGTGCATGTGCCCATGTGTGCATGTGTGCATGTGCCCATGTGTGCATGTGTGCATCTGTGCATGTGTGCATGTGCCCATGTGTGCATGTGTGCATGTGCCCATGTGTGCATGTGTGCATGTATGCATGTGCCCATGTGTGCATGTGTGAATGTGCCCATGTGTGCATGTGTGCATGTGTGCATGTGCCCATGTGCCCATGTGTGCATGTGTGCATGTGTGTATCAGTGGTGACATTGTGTACACATTGTAAACTGTGTTTCCTGTCTTACCCTCACAGGTTCTGGTGCTGCTCTGGTGTTGTGCAGCAGGGAACCTGAATCAGCTGCTGTGAATAGTGATAATGATGATACCTGTGTAATGGCACAGGTAGGTATGCCAGGGTCCATCATTAGTCAGCCAATTGACACTACACAGCTGTCGACCCCATCAATGTGCACGGTCATCCTGCCAATACATCCTTTGTCACAATGTCCCTAGGTGATGAACAGGATACAGTGGGCATTGACTAGGGTAATGTGGTATTGGTGGCACATGCATCCCCACACAGCAGCCATGGCCAGGGTCCTGACATGGTACCACACAGGCAGACGTCCAGGGGTTCTCATGGGAGCATCCATGGGCATACTGCCCCTGTCAGACGTGCCCACAGAGGTCTTTCAACCTCAGCTATGTTTCGGGCTGTAATGCAGGCACAGTCACGTATGGAACGGTACACCGGACAGGGTCTGAGGGAGCTGAGAGCATGTCATAGTTTCATAGTTTCATAGTTTAGTACTAGGCTATCTGCCCTGGAGCATTTGTAAGCCTAGCCATAGTGATGTGGCTTTCGCCACCCCATGAAATGGTATAAAAAATGCACAGTATAGATTTAGAATACTGTGCCTCTGTCTAGTAGTGACAGAGTGAAGGTCCCCTTATATAATAGAATTAGTTTACTGTGCCCCTGTCTAGTAGTGACACAGATGTGACCCCTGGGGTAAACTTACGATCTCCCATCCACTCATCAAGATTTCTCTTGAAGAGAGTCAGTGAGGGGCTCTGCCTAACATGAACTGGGATCTTGTTCCAGAGCATGGGAAGCCTCTGGGTTATGAATCTATCCCTCCAGCATGTTCTATTCATACTTGTGCAAAGGTTTAAGTCTTTAGCTCTCGTGGTCCTGATGGATTTGGATTTTTTGAGGTGGAGCATGTCCATCAGTTCCTGATTGGACATGGCCTTGTACGTCAGGCAGAGATCACCTCTGAGCAAGCGGTATGCTACTGAATAGAGCTGGAGTTTCTTTAGTCTGGCAGAATAAGACATATGTTGGAGACCCTTGATCCTCTTGGTGAGGTACTTTTGTGGTCTCTCCAGCTGTTGCAAATGCCGGGTGAGGTACATACCAAATGGGGCATTGTACTCAATCATGGGTCTGATGAGGGAGGAGTATAGGGGTACAATGACATCCTTGGATCTGGATGTGAATCCCTTCATGATAAGGTGTGCAAGGTAGAATGTTTTTCTAACCACTTTGGCAATGTGGGTGTCAAATGAGAGGTCACTGTCTACTTGGGTCCCTAGGTCTCTGATTACTTTTTCCGTACTCAGTGGGTTGCTGTCTATGTGATAATTTGTGGGTACTTTGTTTTTCCCAAAGGGGATGACTATGCATTTTTTGGCATTTAGTTTAAGGCTATGATTCCAGCACCAGTTGTCTGTTTCTGTGATGCCTTTTTGTAGGATGTATGTGTCCGCTGGTGTATCGACTATGGCGCCTAGTTTGCAGTCATCTGCGAACTTTGTCAGCCATAACCCTCCCATGTTTGCTTTAACATCTGAGAAATAAATGCCGAACAAGAGGGGTCCCAGGACAGATCCCTGTGGGACACCAATTGTGACTGGCTTTGAGTCTGACATTGTTCCAGCGATTTTAACTTTATGGGTTCTGTCCTTTAGCCAGTTTGCAACCCATCTAGTGACATAAGGGTTTACGTTTAAGCTGTTGAGCTTATCTATGATGCCTGAGTGGGGTATTGTGTCGAAGGCCTTAGCCAAGTCCAGGTAGGCTGTATGGACTGCTTTGCCCTCATCAACAGCTCTAGTGACTGTTTCAAAAAAGTTAACCAGGTTCAAAAGGCAGGATCTGCCCTTTACAAAGCCTAACTGGGTGGGGTCAAGTGTCTGTAGGTCCCCAGTGTCTCTGTTTATGAGTTCCATAATGATTCTTTCCATAGCTTTGCAGACCAGGCTGGTTAAGCTTATGGGCGGTAGTTCCCAGGGTCTGTAGAGGTACCACCTTTGTGGAGTGGGACCACTGTTGCTGTACGCCAGTGTTCAGGTACATATCCTGTAGTAAGGCTAAGGTTAAATATCATTTTTATGTGCGGGTTTAGCTCCTCTTGGAGTTCACGTAGCATGCAACCCGGGATACCGTCAGGTCCCATTGATGCTGTGTTTTTAGCTTTGTTGAGGGTGGTTCTCACTTGGACATCTGAGATGACAGGGAGATTACATTCAGCTGGGATAAGTATTTCTTCTTTTGGGGGTGAGGGAGGGGAGAAATTTGCACTGAACCTGTCAGCCAGAATGTTGGCAATATCTGCGGGTTTAGTGTCTTTTTTGTTGTTGTGAACTAACTCTGAGCATATCTGAGGGTTTCTGCCCAGGTTTCTAACATAGCTGAAGAAGGCTTTGTGGTTATCTTTAGTGTCTTTAGTGATTTTTCTCTCAAAGTTGGCCTTGGATGTTTTTATGAGAGAATGTAGTTTTCTGCTAGTGTTGATCAGAGATGTCTTCCCTTTATGGGATTTTGCTCTGTCATGCAGTAGCTTCCTTCTTTTGTTATACAATTTGTTAATGGCTGAGGTCCACCAGACAGGATGCTTGCCTTTGGTGGAAAGGGACTTGGATTTATTTGGGATTGCATGATCCATGCATTTTTGGAGATGTCCATAGAAAGCATTTATGAAGGATTTAGCATTGTGGGATGTGGTATCCACTGGCCCAGTGGGCTTAAAGGATACCATCTCAGTCTTAAGAAGAGTGAAGTCTGCTTTTGAGAAGTTTTTCACTGTGGTCTTTTGTGCTGAGGGTGGAGGTGGGATATGTATATCCAGGGTAATTAGTTTGTGGTCAGATCTCACTAGTGAGGGGTATACCTCCAGTGTGGAGCATTTTGTCCCCATGTTTGTGATGATCAGGTCTAGTATATTATCTCCTCTAGTGGGAGAGGTGACTAGTTGTTCCAGTGCATTTGAATTTATGAATTCCAGGAACCTTTGGGCTAGGGTGTTAGGGCTAGAATCTATGTTTGGGTAGTTGAAGTCTCCCAGTATGATGGTATTTTGTGATACATTCATATCCTCCAACGTCTTCAGGAAGGCTGAGTGGGGTTCCTGAGATTGGGAGGGTGGTCTGTAACATGCTACCAGTTGTATAGCAGTTTTGCCTATGGTTAGTTGCACCTGTATGGTCTCTGATGCTTCATGTGTTGCTACTAACCTGGAGGTGTGGGTGTCCTTGATGAATATGGACACTCCCCCTCCCTTTGTGGTTCGGCCCGGGTTTTGGGACCGAGAAGCATGATAAGAGGTATAGCCTGGTAGCGCTGGGGTGCTCTCAGGAGCCTTGAACCAGGTTTCAGTTACTGCACAGACGTCGATGTTCTCCATACTGAGGAGTGCATCGAATGCCTGCATCTTGAGATTTAGACTTCTGGCGTTGAGCAGCATTACCCTTAGTTTTTTTTTTCATTTTTGTTTTCTAAGGAGGTGGGTTTGTCTTTTGAGCCTTGCCTAAAAAAGGCACTATGGGGGTGGCAAGAGCCTTAGCCAATATCCGAAGCCCAGTGGTGACAGGTGCAAGCCGCCTCATGCAGCGTCGCTTGTCCAACATGTCATCCCAGGCAGACAGACATTGGATCCCCTTAGAATGACACCAGTACTTGAGCCAATTATTAAAGCTGATCATCTTGTCTTTGTATTGTGGCATCATTCTTGGAGAGGGCAAGATGCTGCTATGAGTGACAGTATGCGTGATGTTGCGGCTACCATCCGTAACTTCACTGAGGTCATTGACAGATGTTGGGGGGACACATTAGAACTGTTCCACAACTACATGTCCATGAGCCAGGGCAATGGTGGACGGTTGAGGCATCGACGTGGCCGTATGCCAGTAACAGCAGCAGCTGGCAGCCGTCGCAGACGACAACAGGCCCGCGGCCACTCACATAGTGCCAGCAGCAGTCCCGGCAATGCTGGGTCTGTGCTGTCATCAGACCACCCCAGGAGACCATGTGCACGTGGCGCTGGACAGGCCCAGCAGGGACCTGTCTCCAGTCACCAACTACCTGCTTCTGATGACAGTACCCAGTCTGGCTTAGTACCTGATACGGTCCGTAGCACCCCTGCCAGGCACAGGTACCATGTCCGTGGCCACAGACAGTGATCTGTATGACCTGGCAGGTACAGTCTGTGGCTGTCCACAAACACCTGTATATGGCAGCCATGAGGTGGGACCGTGTGCATGCATGCACACATGCAAAGTGATAACACTTAGGGCTACCGCATACACGCACACACTGCATTAACATTGCCCTATCTTGTACTGCTGTCCCTCACCAACACACACACACATACATGTCAATTGGTTGCATCAGTGGCAGACTCAGGCATACCAGGTACACACCCTGTGCATATGATGAAACTGTGCCACCTCCTGCAATCTGTAACATCGGTGCAGGAACAGGTTAACATGGTGCTGATGCACAGGGTGACTACATAGAAGTGTTGTAATAGTATGATGTTGACAACAGTACAGTGTAATGATATAATTGTGGGTATATACCAGCATGCCTGATGCAGTTGCAGTATGAATGTCATTGTATTGTTTTGTACACCCATAGTAATTACCATAGTGTACTGTCTGCACATCTTTGCATACTGGTGGTGAGGCTGTCAAGAGATGTCCACCTACATAGGTAGCACAGATACGACAATGTACATATTGATACTCAATGATGGTCATGTCAACTGCGAGTTGCATGCTGTCCACACTCGACTCTGCAATGAGGATGTTTGAGGATGCTGATATCTGTGCAGTACTACACAACAGGTTCAAGGCTCACAAGAGCACACTAGCACTACAAGGTCACACCTCATACCATGCATGACAGCACCAAAACACAGAACTAACTATGACAGGCAGGAGAGTCTCCATACATGTCAAGGATACTGTGGTGCCAGGACAGGTAGCATACATCATACTAAGTCTGGAACTGCTGAGTGAGGGCTCAGTGTCTGTTATTTGACATGTGTATTATTACAGGTATGAGCACTTGGGTATCAGGCCAGTTATTCAACATTACGACGGTACGTGGTCTATACACTTGTTTGGGGTGTGGCTGGACCCAGCCCGTCTGACCTGTGAATGTCTGGATACAGGCTTATAGTGCCTGCATATATGCACTGTTACCTCCTGGAAGTCGTACACCTTGTTTGTTGTAGCATAGACTACATACAGGCCTGCTGACTGTAGCTTTGTTTGTATGCATATTTGCTTGTTATGTTCCTGAAACACTGATTCCACCTGCAGTGCAGATTTACAGTGCCTCTGTGGATCCCTAGTGACATCTGTATTGCTTCCTGTACTGATGTCCGTGTTTCACTTGACAGAACGTCACTGTTTGCCCTGTTTGCATGTAGGTTGCCTGTAACACATTGCATATGACTTACCTCGCATTTGCTCAAGACAGCATTCATATATGCCAGCACTAACAAATCAGGAGCACTACACCGTCACATACTCACCTTGAGTACCTTGTTCCCCATTGGCCCTATGTGTCGTTACTTAGTATGGGATTCACAATGCTATGGTAGCATGTGCAAAGGTCACCTGTCAATCTACTCTCTGGTCCAGTTGGTGAATCTGTGAGTCATGTGGCAATGTTACAGCTGCCTCATGTACACAGACAACCCTCTCCCCTTCCCATACACTTACAACACATGTGAGAGATGCAACCACATAGCCAAACTGGGGGCTAAGCTCTCTTAACTCAGTACTGGCATACCCTGTCAGGTGGAGTGGGATACTACTGTGAATACAGTACCAGTCTCCCATAGACCTGCCACAACCGCAATCCAAACACAGAAACACACAGGTACATTATTGGACTCTCAGAATAGCATCCTGCCTGAGCATCTGACACCTGCAACGCCGACACACAAGCAAACGTTAAGCCAGGGCAGAGCACGTGCAACACATAGCTCACAAAGCCTGTGTGCCTAACAGTCACAGGCCATATGGCTTGACAACACACCTGCTACAGTTGTATGAGGTACCTCTATCATCAGGTACACTGAGGTCCTGCTCACCAGGCTGAACAAGGTGAAGGTCATGCTGAGATGCCCGTCGGGCACTATGATCCACCACATAACACAAGCATACCGGTCACTCCAAGGCATGTAGAAGTATGACTCAGTCATTGTCTGTGCCAGTGTGTATGACCTCTGACGCACCTCCCTGGACTACATGTTAGGGGACATAGTGGGGCTCTCTGAGCTTGTGGCACAGGCTGGTATGACCCTGACCTTGAGTAGCATCTTAACCTCTCCAAGAATGCTGCCACAATATGTAGACTGGATGATCAGTTTCTGCAATTAACGTATGTTTCGGTGACATTCAAAGGGGATCCAATGCCTGTCAGTGTGGGATTACATGCTGGGCAAGCCACATTGCTTTGCTTGGGACAGCTTGCACCTGTCACCCATGGGCCATTGTATATTGGCAGAGGCTGTTGCTACACACATAGTGCCTTTGTATGCAAGGCTGACATTACATAGCCACCTACACAGGTATCACACGGGATAGGACACTAATAGAAATGCTATTCAACAGCAGCAGTGTAAACCTCAAGATGCATGCAGTGGAAACTGTCCGTAGCATGGGGTACAGCAATATCCGTGCAGTAACAGACTCCTGGTACACGGCTCCCAGGTGCACCCCATCACTGCCAGGTCATACCTCATACCATGCTTGTCGTCCCCTACACATGCACCAAACCAGAACAGGGGGGATGTATCCAAAGGCACCTCAGATACACACACCCCCAGGTTGGTGGCACAGCACAAAGCATCAGAGCCTATCCATGTGCAACTAACAGTGGGTTAGACTGCCTTCAGGTTCATAGCCTGGCACACACCACCCTCCCATACCCAGGAAACCCACTTGGCCTTCCTGACAACACTGGGAATATGACGGTCTCTACAAACACCATTATATGGGTGGACTGCGACTACCCAAACATAGAGTGTGAGCGTTACTCTAGCTCCAAGACCCTATCTGATGGGTTCTTAGCATTCATTCCCTGCATTGCTATGTAACAACTTGTTACCACTCCCACAAGAGGTGACAACATGCTGCACCTGTTCATCACCAACATGTTGGCTATATGCTCCAGACCAGTCATGTATCCCTCGCTGGTGGGATGACACCATCTACAACCCACACTGCATATTCACATACCACATGCAGCCCCTGCACAGAACACCACAGTCATACAGTTGTCTAATGCATATTCCATGTATTCACATGAGGCAGGCTTCAGACATGGTAACTATTGCAGTTCACAGGTACGTATGTGTAGGTGGCACACACATACATTATGTGTGCATTGACATTACTGATATAATGTATGTCATGCAATATTGGGAACAACACCCCACACACATGGACAAACTGTGTGACAAAAATACACATGGCATTTGTAGGATACAAACACCTACCTAACTATGATAGGTCACTTGTGAGAGATGCAGTAGCAGAGTGTGCTATTTGCATTACTGGGAGGATTGCTTTCTCCTGCTGTACTTATAGGGTGCTGACATCATCAGTGTTTAGACAGTGGAATATGCAGCATGTGTTGTGTAGTAATAGTTGCCAAAAGGGACATTTCTCTTCCACATAGAATTGCACACACACACTACTCCCCCACACACAATCACACACACACTGAGTACTTGCAGGATTCAAACTCCTATCTACCTATGTTATGACACTTGCGAGAGACGCAGTAGCAGAGTCTGCTATTTGCATTACCGGGAGGATTGCTTTCTCCTGCTGTACTTATAGGGTGCTGACATCATCAGTGTTTACAAAGATATCACACCTTAAAAAGTTTAATGAATAAAGCTTTCGGGTCTTCACCCTTCATCAGTATAACACTACAAGAATACTATTACATTTAAATAGGAGACATCATCAAATCACATGCTTCAGCCCATCCCTAATCAAACACACAAAGAAACTTAAAGAAACAGCACTATAGGTGTAACCTATGTGCAATAAATATTGCAAACAAAATATAAAAGACTTACTATCATAGTAATGGTCTAACAGACTCTATACATCTAAGTGTAATATAATAATATACACACATATATATATAAGTAATTTAGTCATATCTAAAATATGCAATAAAAATTGCAGTATAAATGCAACAAATGCAATAAATATAATAAAATGTGTTCAGACAGTGGAATATGCAGCATGTGTTGTGTAGTAATAGTTGCCAAAAGGAACATTTCTCTTCCACATAGAATTGCGCACAAACTACGCCCCCACACACAGTCACACACACACACACACACTGAGCACTTGCAGGATTCAAACCCCTACCTAAGCATGTTATGACACTTGGGAGAAATGCAGTAGCAGAGCGTGCTATTTGCATTAGTGGGAGGATTACTTTCTCCTGCTGTACTTATAGGGTGCTGACATCATCAGTGTTTAGACAGTGGAATATGCAACATGTGTTGTGTAGTAATAGTTGCCAAAAGGGACATTTCTCTTCCACATAGAATTGCACACACACTACTACCCCCCACACAGTCACACACTGAGCACTTGCAGGATTCAAACCTCTATCTAACTATGTTATGACACTTGTGAGAGACGCAGTAGCAGAGTGCGCTATTTGCATTACTGGGCATCATTTCTGCTCCTGACATATGTATAGTGTGCTGACATCATTATATATGAAGAGGTATGTACATCTGTTACTATCCATCAGTACAGGGGAGAGCATATCTATGCATTAACTTTGCACAGGCACAGTGGCCTACTGTACTGTGGAGGCAGATGCCAAATACACTGTGGATAGCCTTCTGTATTCCCTAGGGACAACAGCCTAGTATTGCACTGTACGGCCATATGTTTACCTGTCAGATGCAAGTATCTGTTGCTCATATACTGTTTGTGGGTCTTTATTGCCATAGCCTTCCCTTTCTCTATGAAAAACTTGTGTACTGTGAATGATGTTTGCTTATGAGTGGGATCCAGGACTTTATTTATGTCTCTGTTGTAATTTCACTGTGTGCACTGGGTAGATTTCTGTATTGTGGGAGGTTCCTGTGTTAACACATACAAATGCCAGATATGTGTGTGCAACTGCTGAACTGTGACATGGCCTAAGTGTGTGAGCATGCCCAGTTCACAGTTTCTATGGCTTCTTGATTGACACGTCTCATTTATCTAAGTGTGTGAGCATGCCCAGTGTGACCTTTCCTTATGTTGGGATCTGTGGTCCACCACATTTGTGTTTGTGTGTGGACGCCATCTATATTTCACATGTACAGTTGAGGGTTGGACATCAGGTTGTGTTCTTACGGCCCAACTGCTTTGTGTCTGAACCTAACAGGCATTATGCTGTGCCTGCAGGGTTGCCATGGGATAGTTTGCATACAGTTGTCAACATCCTTTCCTACTGACCAAACAGTTGTATTGTCGTATAGTGTACTGGTGCAGTACTTTCACTGTGGTGGACAGTATCATTGGTTTCAGTCCTATCACTGCTTGTAATATTTATAGTGAGCACACCAGACTGGTTGAGGGCCAGTTGTGCAGATATGACCATGTTGCATTTTGTTCAGATATGGACAGCATAGTACATGATTGTCCGACATTGTTAATGTATTCCACAGCTTGTGTGGACAGTGACAAACAATGGCCATGTGCCCTAGTCCATTTGTAATGCTAGTCAGAGAGCGTTTGTCCTTCAACACACATTTACTGGTGTTTGCCATGACATATGTCAAGGTTAGTGTGCTGTGCCTCTGTCTACCCGTGACATACAGGTGATATCCAGGGTACACCTACCATCTCCCATCCAGTCATCATGATTCCTCTGGATGACAGTCAATGAGGGACTAGCTGGATAACCCGTACTGGGAGTGTAGTCATGAGTGGCGTGAGCTTCTGGGTTATGGACCAATCGGTACAGCATGTCCTGTTTATGTCTGTGCTGGGGTTCAGGCCTGTCAGCTGCATAGGTCACCAGCATTCAGATTTTATATGGTGCCAAATGTCCATTGATACCAGCTTGGTCATGGCTTTATACATCAGGCACAGTTCACCTCCAGCCAGGCAGTATGGCACTGTGTGGAGCTGCAGTTTGTTTAATCAGGCGACACATGGCATCTTTTACAGCTCTGCGATCCTCCTGGTGGGGTATTTGTGGGGTCTTTCCAGTTGATGCAGGTGTCTGCTAAGGTACATCCCTGAAGGGCCATTGTACACAATTGTGAGGCTGCTGATGGATGGCTGGAGAGGCACATTGGCCAACCCTGACCGAGCTGTGCTTACCTTCATGATTAGGTGGGTATATTGTATGTTTCTGTAACCACTACAGACACATGGTTGTCACATGCAGGATATCTATCACCTTGTGTCCCCAGGTCTCTTATTGCTCCTGATGTACTTACTGGGTTAACACCTATGTGGTAATTCCTGGCCATGTACTGTGTTTCCAGAGGGGATGACTATACACTATTCTGCATTTAGCTTGTTGACATGGCTGTGGCACCATTTGTCTGTGTCTATGTGTGTCTTTTGTAGGTTGCTTGTGTCAGCTGGAAGGTCCGATATGGTGGGCAGTTTGTAGTCCTCTGTGAACCTGTTCAGGCAGAGTCCTTACATGTTGGCCATGTACATGTGACATATATAGCATACAAGAGAGGTCCCAGGACCATGCCTTGTGGGATGCCAGTTGTACCTGGTTTGCAGTCTGACATGGCTGCAGCATGTCTGACCAGGTCAATTCTGTCCTTGAGCTGGTTTGCAACCCATCTACTTGCATAGGGGTTTATAGTTAGGCTGGTGAGCTTATCTGTACTGCCAACTAGGGTATTGTATGTATGAAAGGGTTTAGCAAGGTCCAGATAGGCTGTGTGATCCACATTCCCCACATCAATGGCCTTGGTGCACATTTCACATGAGTCTGACATGTGTAAGGGGCAGGATCTGCCCTATGACAGCCATACTGGGTAGGGTCCAATGTCTGTAGGTACCCAATGTTGTTATTCCTGGGATCCATGCTCATCCTCTCCATTACTTTGCCAACCTAGATAGTCGGGATTGAGGGGTGATAGTTTGCAGTATCCATTCAGGCACCCCCTTTGTGGTGAGGGACCACTGTTGCTGTACACTGCTCTTTGGGTACATATCCTGTGGTAGGACTGATAGTGCGTAGTACTGCTATTTGGTGTTGCATTCTTCTTACAGTACTTGTTGGACACAACCCAGGACACCATCTGGTACCATTGATGCTGTGTGCTGTGCTTTGTAGATGCTGGCTGTTACCTCAGCATCTGCAATGTCAGGGGGCCAGCACTCTGCTGGGATAGATATTTGGCAGTTAGGGTGCTGGTGGGGAGTTTGCAAAGAATCTGTTAGGTAGGATGTTGGCAATGTGTGTGGGTTTGGTGTATTGTTTGTGATATTAGAGTGCTGCAGAGCATATCTGTGGATTATCACCATGGTTCCTACCATCAGGTAGGACAGCTGTGTGATAATCCTTTGTGTCCTGCACAATTTGTATCGTCATAGGTTCATAGGTTCATACTAGGCTATCTGCCCTGGCCTTGTTTGTGCATGGACAGACTGTGTGTGAGTTTCGACACCCCTTGCAATGTGCATATTATGCCCATGTAGGGTTTACTTTACTAGATGTGACACAGGGGTGGCCCCCAGTGTACACCTACTATCTCCCTTGCACTTCACCAGATTTCTCTTGCTGAGTATGAGTGTGGAGCTCGGCCTATCATGAACTGTGATTCTGTTCCAGAGTGTAAGGAGCCTCTGGGTTATGGATCTGTCCCTCTAGCACATCCTATTTATCTATGTGTGTAGGTTCAGATATCTCACTGTGGTGTCTCTGCTGGATTTGGGGTTTCTGCAGTGGAGCATGTCCATTCATTCTGGATTGGACATGGCCTTGTACATCAGGCATACATCACCTCTGACTGGGCAGTATGCTTGTGAATTGGGCTGTGGTTTCTTCAGCCAGGCTGCAGATGTCAAATGTTTGGACCTTGTATCCTGTTGGTGAGGTACATTTGGGGTCTTTATAACTGCTGCAGGTGTAAGGTAAGATACATCCGAACTGGGGCATTGTTGTCACGTATGGGCCTGATAAGGGAAGAATATGGGGGCACAGTGACCTCTCTTGATCTACATGTGTATCCTTTCATATTAAGGTGGGCAATATAGCAGGTCTTCCTGGCCACTTGTGTCCCTAGGTCCCTGATTACTTCTTCCATACATAATGGATTGCCACCTATGTCATACTTTGTGCGTGCCTTGTTTGGTATTTGTTGAGACATTCATACTCTGCAGTGTCTTCAGGAAGGCTGGCTGGGGTACTTGGGTTTGTGAGTGTGGTCTGTAGCAGGCTTCAAACAGGGACACGGTTTGAACCAGTGTTACTTGCCCGTGGATAGTCCATGCTGCTTCTTGCTGTGGTACCAACCTGGGGGTGTAGTTACCCTTGACAATTCCTGATAGCCACACTCCTATTGTAGTGTGTTCCATGTTTTGGAGCTGTAGAGCATGGTATGAGGCATAACCTGGTAGTATTAGGGTGCTCTTCTAGGCCTTGACCTAGGTTTCTCTTACAGAACAGATATTACCATTCTCCATGCTGTGGTGGGTTTGGTCTGCATGCACCTTGCAGGTTAGACTTCTGGCGTTGGGTAGCATTACATCCAGGTTGTTATCCCTTGTGCTACCTATGGTGGTGGGTTTGTGTTTCCAGCCTTACCTATTCAAGGCACAGTGGGGGTGACAACAGCCTTTGCCAGTATCCACACAGCCAGGTGTGCTGGGTGCGTGCCATCCCTAGCAGGTGGGGCATCATGTCTTGTTCGGCATGTCAGCCCAGGTTGTCAGCCATGTGTTCCCCCTTGCTAACAGCAATACTTCAGCCAATTATTGTACTTGATCTTGTTGTCTTCATAGTGTGGCATCATGCTTGGTGAGGGTGAGATGTTAGGCAGGGTCTTCATGTTTGCATATACTAGATGGTGTTACATTGCTTAACACATGGTAATCATGCCTCAGGTGGTGCTGCAGGGCTGCCTGTTTTGGATGCACATACTACACTCCCTGTACATGTTTGAGAGCAGGTTGTGTCATGTTAGGCGTCCCTGTTACTATATGAGTGAGTCAGAGAGGGGTATCATTCCCAGGGTTCCTACTGAGCCAGTGTATGTGCTATGCGTTGCCTCTTTCCCAAGGCCAGGGCATACTGGGCACACCTCCTTCTGCCTACTGGGGCAGGCTCAGGTTGTTCCTCCTCTGAGGCACGCTCTGCCTGTGATGGCCTTGGCAATGGTGGGGGGCTGTTTGTCCCAGCCCTATGCTGGTCCTGCTGTAGCTGTTTTTGCAGAATCATATTATGTAGCATTGCACATACCATGACGATTTGGGTACATGTAGTTGGTGAGTACTGCATGGCTCCACCAGATGTGTCCAGGCACCGGAACCGTGACTTGAGCAGCCCAAACACACGCTCTATTACATTACATGTTTGTGCGTGTGCCTCATTATGGCATTCTTGTTCAGGTGTGTGTGCGTTTCTGATGGGTGTCATCAGCCACAGCTCCGGTGCATATCCTGCATCCCCCACTAGGTGACCATGTGGGATGTCCCCATTGGCAAATGTCTGGTACAGCTGTGTCAAATGCCAGATATGGGAATCATGGTAGCTCCCAGGGCAGCCAGCACACACATTCATTATTATGCCCTGGGCATCACACACGACCTGGCCGTTGATGGAGGGGAAGCCCTTGCGGTTAATGTAGGCCCTACCCCACTCACTGGCTGGTGCTTTGATGCGTATGTGCGTGCAGTCTATTGTACCCACTACCTCAGGGTATTCTGCTATTTGCTGGAAGAGACGCATATTGCTGGCCAATACCTCACGGGCATTGGGGAAATATACATGCTCACCGACATGTGCTGACATGGCATCCAGGAACTGGTGCAGTACCCTGGAGGCTGATGCCTGTGATATCCCCATCATATCACCAGTTGGTCTCTGGAAGGTACCTGTTGCTAGTATTCTTAGGCCAACACATACCTTGGTTTCCACTGGGATGGGTTCCCCCTCTGTTGGTTCTGTGTGGGAGGCATGGTCTGCACAGCTCAACAATTTGCTGCAGGAGGTCTCTGTCCACTCTATAGCGCTCCACTGTCTCCAGCTCATGTAACCCCTGGTAGGTGACCCTGGGCCTGTACACTCTTCTCCGTCTCCTCACTGTTGCATTTGCATTGTCACCACCTTCAGCAAGTCTCCTATGTCTCCTTATAACAGCTATGGCAGCCCCTAGCATGTTTGGTCTGAGTGCAGCTGTTTCGGTTTTCACTTCTACTAGCTTACTCCTGTCTTGCAGTGTCTCTTGAGAGAAACATACTTCAATGCTGTTTGCAGTGTTTTAAGAGCTGGGCTGGGCTAGTATGCTGCCTGTGTAATTGCCTGCTTCTAATTGCTTTCACCTGCTAGCTCTACCAGTATTCCCTGCTAGCTTCCTACTATTTCTTCTGCTTCCTTTTTCCTCTCTGTTTCCTCAGGGGGGAGCAGCACGCATACCAATGAAAACATGCTCACAGTGGCTACCACGCACGCACACATGCTTACACAGACTAGAATCTGCTTATTTGGGTTAAAACGCGCGCACAACAGCGCAAACAGGTTCATAGATCTTTACACAACCTCCTACATGCTTACTCTGCCTTACACGCGCGCACTCTGTCTTACTCGTGCCTCCCAGCGTGCACACGTGCACATGCACGCACAGCAAGAAACTTTGGTGTTGGCCACAGTGTACACCTTCCATTTCTTGACTTTCCCATGCTTATCTGTTGACACTCCTCTTTTTATGCTGTGTGATTGACATCTTTCACATACCACTTTCCTCCAATGAGCTTGATTTCTTCCTAACATTCCCCCCTGTGATGTCACCTATCTCCTACTCTGTTACTCCCCCTTATCTAACTCTTACACTACATGGAATGTGCTCATTTGCTATGTGACAGTGTGATTCACTATCCTACCACTCATTTACATAGGATTGCCTATTAATGTTTAGTTACATGTCTTACACTCAGCTTCCCCCCTTAGCAACCACTAGACGGTGGCCATGTTGTTTTCAGTCTGCTAGTCCCTGCATTGCAAATCCATGCATTACATAAAACCCACATTTGTGGGTTTCAAACCTTTATTTTTATGTCTTATTTAGCGCAGCCCGTTTGCACAGGGCTGCGCTACGTTTAAACAACGCCGATCGCCGAAAAAAGAATATTTTATTTCATGTTTGCATCGGGTTACTGTGCCAATGGCCACATATTTGGCCATTGGCATGCTGACTGCAACATATGCACACTTTACTTGGAGCTGTCATGGCTCCATTGTGTTATATGCAGTAACGTACTCAGTTGTCAACTGAGTACATTTCTGCACCTAACACGACTCTTACACGGGCTGGTTTCAGCTTCGTGGATCGCGATGGCTGCATGGAGTCTTACACGACTCTTAGACTCCGTGCAAGCCATCGTGAATCCTGCCCTATATCTTTCAGAAAATGTATACTAATGCAAAACGTGTTGTTCTATCCACTTTATAAGGAGGTAGTGGGATGTGTGTGTGTTCATACCTCTCAACTGTACAGATTTTCACAGAATGTCCACATTTTTGCCTTAGATTTTTGGTCTGTTCCTCATAAAAATTCTGTTTTTGACAAAACACTGGGATGAACTGAGGATTAACGTTACTACATAATGACATGCATTTCAGTTTCAGACTTCATATCTTTCAGAAAATGCATTCTAACACAAATCCTGTTATTCTAGCAACTTTCTAAATGTATCCCTAGTTTGGGGCCTTTATAGTGTGTGTGGTTGTGTGTGTGATTGATATATATATATATATATATATATATATATATATATATATATATATATATATATAAGAAGGAGGTAGCATACCCCTCAGCTGTCCAGATTTTTGGAGAATGTCCAGATTTTTGCCCTATATTCCTCCAAAAAAGATTTGAAGTTGCTAAGTAATGACAGACATTTGAGTTTTAGACATCATATCCTTTAGAAAAATGCATGCTAACACAAATCCCATTATTCTAGCAAGTTCATGAGAGCAATATTTATAATCTGCCCCTATTTATTTTAGGCTTTGTCCAGATTTGTTTCACTAAGAGGTTGAGTTGTGTTTGTTTGTAATGGAGAGAGTGAAATGCCCTAGTTAGAGTTATCAGGTAGAATTTATGTTCAAGTGCATTTTCAAGGAATTGCGAGCTTTAAGGGAAGGGAAGTGTACTGCTGCTCATGCTAAGTCTGCTTAAAATGTACAACAGTTTTTATCACTGTTGTGGTACAGAACTGTAAAGCAGTATTGCTAGCACAGCAGGTAGCATGCCTGCATCATGATGCAGAGGGTTATAGGTTCTACTCTCACTGCATGTAGGTCTGTATTTTAAGGGGGTGGGGTGCTGCAGACTTGAGTATGTCCTCCTTTGGATGAGGTACCTAGTAACTATGAGCCTGTTTTTCAGCTTGACACCCATTCCCTGTTGATATAGCAGCTTACCATTTTTTTAACGTAACACAGGCAATTTATTCTTCAAGGGCAGCAATCACTGAATTTGTAGATGAAACACTGAAATAAATATAACGTTTTCTAAGAACCTCTTCATTAGTTTCAGATCTCTTTAATGTGGAATTATTCAGATGACTTTTACTTCTGCAGATGTTGTGCATATTGACTGATATTGGTGGATTGTAATGACAGAAGTCTGAGTGGCCTTTTATGGTTGAAATGGAGTGAATTGGGTACTTTGCCATTATTGGTTCATATGTTTTGTTCATTGCTTTCTGTCAAAATGTTCAAAACTATAAATGTAAAACACACTCTATCAATTGGCACTGCATTATGCAAAGGATATCATTTAATTATTATATATTATAATTAATTCTCTTTACTGACTGTATTAAATA
This sequence comes from Protopterus annectens, assembly GCF_019279795.1. Taxonomy (NCBI): domain Eukaryota; kingdom Metazoa; phylum Chordata; order Ceratodontiformes; family Protopteridae; genus Protopterus; species Protopterus annectens. The sequence continues at coordinate 1,972,165,150 of NC_056733.1, forward strand.
ACTTTTGCATGGTCCAAAAAATGTGTGCAAGGGGTCTATGATTTGAAAATAGCCCAAATGTAAACTTAACCCACTACTGGCCAGATGCATTTTCTTTGAATATGGGTTTCAATGCTGTTTCAGTGAATGTAAGTTTCAAAGGTAGAAAAGTTTTAATGCCACGTCTGTTTTCATTATAAGACTATTGCTTTGTTTAGCAAATGTCTATCAGTGTTTGAGCTATAAAATTTGAAATAAAATTTGTAAATTAAATCCAAATATCTGTATTCACTGTAGAAGTAAAGTATAAAATAGTATGCACACAGAGTTTTAAACAGTGTTTATGGCAAATGGGGAGAAATAGCCAAATAATAGGGACACTGGAATGGCTGCATGGGGGGTGGTGCATGGGGGAGCTCTGGGTTTGCACCCCCCTGCAAAAACTCCTCTGGGGTCCCCTGGGAACTGCACCTTGTCACAGTGTAGGAAAACAGCTAATGACATGGTGGGCTCTGCAAGAACAAACACTTGGCAAAATGCAGTAGCCCATAGCAACAGAGATGATAGGCCTTCTGCTGTCCAACATTTAACTGGACCAAAGAATAACAGACCCATAAGCCTGATCCCTGCAATAGGAACAGTTACTAATTCATAGATTTATAGAGTTCACAAGGCAGGGTCAGTCCATGGGCAAAAAACCTTGCCAATATCTACCCTCATAGGGTACCTCTTGCTTCCTAGTGGGAAAAAAGTCAGGACTGGGATAAATCTAAGGGCCCGCATTCAACTGTCAAGATTTGCTTTAGAGGAATTGAAGGTATTACTATGTTTTAAATATAATGAAATATTATTTCAGAGATAGGGGAAGCAGAGAGCAATAAGTGTGTCTCTCCAACATGTTTTAGTTATTCCATGATGGACACTCATGTTTTTAGTTCAAGTGTCTGTTGAGCCTCTTGTTTTGTGGAGAAGGAGGAGGCCAAGAAAGATTTGGTCCTTAACAGCATGGAATGCCAGGCGTAAATCACTATGCAGGAGTCTATAACAATGTATAGGGAACTGCAAGTCTGCATTAGTAGCTCAGGCTCTTAAGTCTGGTGATATTTTTATTTATGAGCCTCCGGGGTATGTCTTTAGTCTAGTGATTTTTTTATTTATGAATTCCTGTGGTATTTCTAGCTGTGTGATATGTTTGGATGGATGTATATTAAAAAGGGTATTATATTCTATAATTGGTCTGACCAGCGAAGTATAGAGAGGGATAATACTTTTTTGTCCTACTCTTGCTTCATGGTGGTCAAAGGACAGGGAGCCATCTACAAAGTTGTCAAAATCTCTGACAACTGTATCAGTCAGGAGTATGGTACTGTCTATATTACAAACTGCCATCAGGATCTGTTTACCAAAACTGGCAAAGCTACACTTCTTTGCATTAAATGTAATCTCATCTCTAATGCTCTGCTCATTTGTGTGGCTTAATTCTTGCTGCAGTAACACAGTATGGCATGCTGTGTGAATGACAACACCCAGCTTTGAAGTCATCTCTACACATAGGTTCATAGGTTGGTACTAGGCTATCAGCCCTAGGGCCTATACAAGCCTAGCCATAACAATTCCCTGGCTATTTCTTCAAACATTATTTACTTTCCTGGACCCCTGTCTAGCAGGGCGACTGACGTGAACACATTTAGTTTGGGTTAGTGTTTTGCGATTAGAGATGCTAAACTGAAGGGATCTTAGTAATGAGCTTGGAGGAATACCGCTAGCCACATTTTTATTTTCTGAGGTGGCACCTGCTACTTCAGCTACATGGGTTAAGTTGAACAGTCTTAGGAGAAGTTTGAAGAGGTGTAATTAAGCAACCAGATACATTGTTGGGGCACACAGAAGTGACATTTTTAGATTTAAATGGTGTATTTAGGACAGGTTCCATAATTATGTTTAAGGTGAGGAATGGACTTGGAGACTTTGTGAAATTTCAATAATGATTTCTGACAGGATGTTGGCACTCAATTTATCTGCAAGTATATTAGTAATGTCTGTAAGTTCAGACTGAGTAATACCATTATGATTTAATTCAGAGCACTGCTAAGTGTATCCTCATGTGTACATAAAGAAGGATTTATAATTATGCCTGGCTTCAGATGCTAATTTATTTTGTTTTCCATTTTGACCTTCCTTATGGTAACTTTCAAATTTTTGCTGATCTTTTGCACAACAGTCTTTGGTGAGGGTAGATTTCTATGTACTATATGCTTTTGTTACTCAAAGTCATTATAATTGAACACTTTGAAATTATGTCTGAGGTTGAAGACAATGAACCCATTCACTGTCTCCTATGACATTTTCCTCTGTTCGCCCCTCCTGCTTTTCCATTGATCCTGTCTTCTTTATTGTAGGTGGTAATCTGTTCCATATTGTCTATAATCTCCTGGGTAAAGGGAAATCGAAAGGGGGCTTATCACTAATTTGGTTCAGGTCCCCCCCACAAATGTGATCCTTGTCACCTCCACTGTTGTCAAGCTCCTGAAGTCCAACAGTATTTGCATAATCATTTGTTTTTCCCATATCAGACAGTTTGTGTTTAAAATTTTTAGAGTGGTGGGTACACAACCCACCCATTCATAATCTATTTTGTCCCTGTGTAACTTGTTTTCTTTTTTAATCTTGGCATCACAAATAATAAGGTCAAATTTGTCAAAAATACTATGGTAATCATTAATTTTTCACTGGAAAAAGCAAATCAGAAAACTAACATTAATCAATGCAATCTCCACAAGCAATTTATCCATATCCTTGAGGTTTTTTTAATTATTGCCTCCAATAATTTGCATCCCTATTGGTTAAACAAATTAATAAATTCATTGTGTAGACTGGAGCCTTCGACCGACCACTTAGATATTTCCAAAACCAAAGTGCCTTAGGAACATGATGAATTCAGATACAGTCCTTACAGTAACTGTTTTCAGTTTGAAGTTTTCTGTATTTTGTTAAAGTGATCTGAAATAAATAAAGTTTACTAAAAAAAAAAAAAACAAAGGAACCAGCCTGCTTGTCTTGAACTGTTTACAATTCAGCCTTCTCATTAAGCCAATCTTGTCAGGTACATTTAGAAAGATTTGCTGAAAAGAATCCCCATTCAACTAATTGTTTATCACAAAGGAAGAACTCCTTTTAGCACTGTTAAGTGTTAAAGACATAATGGGATGGTCTCTGTGCTGTAGTAATGTCAGGATCATGACATGATTTCACAAAAGGAGACCTTTTTCCAGGAGAGTACCAAATTAAAAATATGTTCACGGTATGGGGCTACCCCTCCCAACCTTATTAATGTTATAATGAGACAGGTTACACTCAAATGGGACCAGTCTGTTTTCTTTCCCATGATTGGGAAAGGGGCTTCTTGCACCAGTAGTAATGCCCAAGTAAAAACCTCAGATAACACTGGAAATGCCCTAGTTCTCAGATTTAATTTGGACTTTTCGATCATTAGGTCTGTGATTACAAATATCTAGAAAATATTTTCATGGCTGGTGAACAGTTTTAGGTCCTGCGTCCCTCCCCCAGCATTGTTTACAAGAAGGACACATCATTTAAATTTCTTTTAGAAAAAACAATGTCCACTACTTTTAATTGTTGTATGATGACATGTGGGCATCAGAATCAATGTAGATTTATTAAGGACGGCTTCAATTTTGATATTGCAGGCTGTGGTGATGTCTTCCCAAAAATGTTACTGTTTGGGCTTCAGGAACATTTATGTGGCACAATACCAGGTCTAATCTATTGTCTATATCAGAAAAAAACTGTGGACCCCCTTAGAACTAGAATTTACCAGCATATGTATGATATTGGCAAGAAGTATGAGCTGAACACTGTTTTTGGACATATTAAGTTGAATAAGTCCCACACTTTTAATGTTTTTGTTATTTACTGTGTTGACAGCAATGGCCGGGGGGGGGGGGTCCTAGAAGGACTTCTTGAACCTCAAAGAAGTAAGGTGGAAACTAAAACTTAATTCTATCAGTGGGTATGGTCTTAATGACACTGTATGTATTAGCAGCATCTTGGGTCTCAAAGCTTCTTATTACATGTGATTTTTTATTGTTCGTTTAATTTTGCTTATATTATGCTGTGACAGTATTGATTACTGGTTTCTGCTGTTGCCAAGTTTTATGGCTTAGTGTGTCCTTGGTCTTATACTTTGTAAATATTTATTTTTTAAGTACATTCATTTTTAGTATATGTGCTTATTCTGATAAAATCAATGTTGCTGGTTTTAGGCTTAATTTTGGTGGTTTCATTGTTGATCGGATTGAAACTATTCAATTTGAAAACCAGTTTCATTGGTTTTATGAGTCTTTCTTGGTTTTTCAGTCAGTGTTTATCTTAGAAGTAATCAATGTATACATAACTTTGCCTTTAAATTTTACATGGTTCATCCTTAATTAGCTTAACTTGTCCAATTAAATAAGAGGGGTTTCAAGATTATATCAGGTACCTATGTATTTGTTCTGTTTTTACATTCTGATGAAATCCCTTTGTGGGAAGAAAGCACTTAATGTGAATTCAATAAATGTGAATTTTTAAGAGAGTATTTTCGCAGTCCATTTCCTGTTGTTCAGGTTTGGATTGTTCAGGTGAATTTTGTGGCTTGTTTTCTTCCTGTTCGATTTTTTCATAAACAGTTACTAGTAAATTTTTGCATAGTTTGGTGCCTTAAACTGTAGTAGAAGGTCAACAGTGAGAGAATAGTTTCTGCTCCAGTTTGTGCTTCAGTGCTTTTATATTCTGCTTATCTTTTACCTGCTTAAATTTGCATTCTGTGTCTGCCCCATCCCCCACTAACACATTAAGCTAAAGTTTCCGAAAGAGCTCCAATATTCTCTTTATTTTATTGTATGCCTCATTAGCTAACCTGGTTGGTTTTCCTCAACCCCCTCACCCTTATTGTTGCTGTTGTTTTATAATAAGGCTGGGTCTCTGGCTTCCAACCCTTATGATCGTCCCTTCTCTGATTGTTATAGACTGTTCTATAAGCTATTCTTCCCACCCATTGTTTTTCATAGATCCATAATACTGATTGCCGACCCAACAAACCAGTATTTCTCTTGAGTAAACCTCCTTTACTACATATTGTCTCCGGGTCTATATTATATTAGCGAACGCTTGAAATTGTGAATGCTATATAATTCACCCAAACACTCCAAAAATGCAAAATGTCGAACACACAGATCAACGATTTTTTTTCCCAGGGAAAAAATCACTGATCCATTTAAAAAAAAAAAAAAGCACAAAATAAATAAAGTGGGGGGCTTTGTCCCCCCCCCACAACCGCCAATGTGAGGGGCTGTGTCCCCCACACCCCCCCTACTTAAATATACCAACTCGGAGATCATACCACAGTGGAGGAAATGGGAAAGTCCCGAAAACGGCCCAGTGATTTTTTTTCCCTAGGAAAAAAATTGCTGTTCCGTGCTTTCAGCATTTTGCCATTTCGCATAAATACTTTCGACAAAACAGTATTCGCAACTTTAAGCATTCACTTAAATAATAGGAACCCCTGTCTCCTGCTCATTTTCCTGGACCTCAGCAAAGCTTGGAGTCCTATCCTGCATTCAAGAAGTGTTTTACTTATACCCATTGCCATCCATGTTTTCTGCGTTTATGCATGCATCTCAGTGTTTTTTTTGTTTTTTTTTTTTTGTAAAAAAAATTGCTCTTCCACTCACTGCTACTGTTATAAGACTATCTTGAAATTGCCTTCAGCAAGGGATTTCCAGTCAGTTGTTTAAGTGGTTTATGGTAGCATTGCACTTGAGGGTCTCTTATACTGCATTTTTACATTAGGAGGACTGGGTTTATTCATCTTGTGGCAGGAGGTATTTGCCTGGTATATATGAGTTGGGAACTACACAAAATGACTCATAGTGTAGTCATTCTATTGGCAAAGGGCTCTTTAGTTAGTATTTTGTTTTTTCTGTGTTGCTATACATTTTATGTGTTTACATGGGTTAGCAGTGCCCTGTACAGCAGCAAACACCTAGAAATAACTGTAGATAAAACAGTAACCTGTAAAGAAGCAATATAGCACAAATATCTTGTGCACCAAAAGCTTAAAGCTGCTAGTTGGGAGTCAAGTGGCAATACCTAAAGATTTAGTTGAAGTCAGTATTGCATAAAATTGAAGTTAGTAGAATTTAGTACTGTTTAGCATACTCTGCTCTGATAAAGCACATTTAATAGACTTCTAACCCCAAAACACCACCCCCTTATAGCTCATAAATCAAAGGACTGAACAGCATGTATATGGAATTTCCTAAGTTATCTGTAACCAGCTTGGTAGATATGGGCATCCTGAGATAATGCAGCAATTGTATCATGTTTACTGGCAACCACCTAATCCAGAAGCAGACACAGTATGTGTGAGGTATACTTACACAATGACATTAGTGGCTACATTCTCACATACAGGTGCATATCAGGTTGTCAAAACTACTCACACAACACCCACCTCATATAGTACGCAACAGACACATATTCCAATGTACGCTGAGGCACTTAAAAGTAATCCTCTTAAACAACAAAGATTGCCTATATCACTCATTGTCAAAGCTATTCTTCAGCAAGCTCAAAGGCACTCAGAAAAAAACATTTAACACCACAAATAATGTTACTGTCACTGGAGCCCCAAACACTAAGCCCCTAAGGCAAACAAACACACTTCCCAGGACTCTCGTCACAGGGGCCTCCATTGTAAGATATGCTGATTCCCCTCTAACCAGGCTGAACAAGGAGAAGACAACTGTTATCTGCTTATCTGTTACCAGAATCTGCCAAATCATGCAGCACTCAAGTCATTATGCTGCAGGTACCAGTATGATTCCATCATAGCTCATGTAGGTGTAAATGGCCTGAGAGGCACCTCCCTGGACTACATGAAGGGAGACATTATGAAGCTTTCAGACTATGTGACTCAGGATGGTCTGAGCCTAGCACTGATCAGCATATTACCATCACTGAGGTTGACGCCACAATACGAAAAAAAACATGATCGATTTCCACACCTGGCTGTCTCTCTGATGTCATTATAAGGGGATCCTATAGTTGTCAGCTTGGGAGGACATGGTTAACAGACCACACTGCTTTGCCAAAGATGGTCTACACCTCTCCCCTCTAGGCTTTTCAATACTGTCTAAAACTTTATCCACCCCATGGTGCCTTTTTTAGGCAATGCCAAATTGACAAACCTACTAATATATCAAAATCAGCTCAACTGAACCTCAGGGTATTACTGCTCAACACCAGCAGCCTAAAAAAAACAACTACACTCCATCCAAGCCCTCCTCACACTCAAGAATGTAGACATCTATGCAGTACTGAGACACCGTTTAAAGTGGCAGAGAGTACCCCAGCACTGGAAGGTTTCAGTGCCTTCCACTCTTTTAGACCAGTAGCTACACAGAAAAGGGCTAATGGACGAAGTGTCTTAATATAAATCAATAACAAGCCTACCTCTAGGGTGGTCAGACAGGATGATGTACTGGAGTTTCTCCACATGCAGATCACCATAGACAAAATCCTGTATCACATCCTAGCCAGCTATAGGTCACCCTCAATGGTCCAAGAAGCTAACAATACATACGTGGACCTACTGGAGATATTTACCATCCAACCTAACACCCTATTCATGGGAGACTTTAATTACCCTTCTTTAGAGTGAGAATACTACACAGCCTCAAAGCTATAGGCACAAAGATTCCTGGACTTTGTAAATACAAACAACTTTGACCAAACAGTGAATACACGCACTAGAGGCTCTAACATACTGGATCCATCCTTAGAAATATGGGAAAATACTGCCCCCCCCCCCAATGTCTCACCCTCTCTGGTAAGGTCTGAACATAAAGCCGTATGCTTCAAAATCAAAATCAGTTATGGTATCCCATTAAAACCAGTAACATTTATGAATGATCCCCAGGGCTACTACCTTTTATTTTGTGATGGATTGTCAAAATTCAATGTCCTTCCAGACCCAGATAACACAGCAGCCTGGGCTGAATTGCTCTCAAATATTATGCTCAACCATGTCAATGACTGCACAGAGGCTGCAGTACCTACCAGAAGTAAGCCCAGGACTAGTCCTAGAAACAAACTATCCTGGTGGCATATCAAATTTAACAGAATGTACAGCAAAAGGAAAAAAAATATGGTAAAAATCAGGAAGGGTAATTACCATAAAGACAAAAACTCTCTCATCAAAGTAAACACGCAGCTTGTTGTGTCTTTTGGCTTTTCCTGGTTAGGGGTCGCCACAGCGGAACTCCGGTCCGCTAATGGTTGGCAGTAGATTTTTACATGCCGAGTTGCTGGCCCAGATGCACAACCTTCAACGAAGGTACGCCGATTCACGCATGTCTCCACACAGAAGATGCTCTAGCTGAGAATCGAAAGTAAACACGCAACTATGTGGGCTAATGAGGTCATGTAAAGCCAAATCTGAGGTTAAGATAACCTGTCAAGTGAGAGATAATCATAAGGCCTTCTACAGGCATTTCAGAAATCTCAAGGACAGCACACAGCATTGTGCTGAACTGGAAGTTAAGGGTGCCACATTCACTGAGTCTGGTGATATAACAAAACCTGTTAGCACACAAATTCAGTTCCAACTTCACCCCCCCTCACCCTTAACCATCCCCTCAAAAATACCCTCAAACATAACCCCTCCAGATATAATTAGGGGAGCATGTACTGGTTACAGTCACTGAAGCCAAGAACATGGCCTCAGTGGATCCCAATAACATCCCACAATACTTCCTAAATAGTCTAAAATATGACTTAATAGGACCCCAGGAGTCATTCTTTAACTATAGTCTTAAAGACAGGCTCTGTGTCACATTAATGAAGGACTACAATGGTCATCCCCCTTCATAAGAGAATGCCTTCAACAAATCCTGGAAACTACAGACCTATTAGTCTGACTAGTCTTATTTACAAAGCCATGGAAAGAATTATCATGGAAATTATCAACAAGGACATAGGAGACCTCCAGACACCGGATTCATCTCAGTGTGGTTTTGTCAATGGAAGGTCATGTTTACTGAAACTGGTGGATTTCTTTGAAAAGGTCACTAAGGCAATGGATGAGAGGAAAATGGTGCATACTGCCTACCTAGATCTGGCTAAGTGCTTGATACAATATCCCACTAGGGCGTTGTCAAAAAACTTATGGAACTAGGTATAAATCCCTTTATAACAAACTGGATAGCTAGCTAGCTAGCTAGCTCAGTGATAGGACCTAGGGGATTAGAATTAGTGAGACCACCCCCACAAAGAGGCTGGTCACTAGTGGAGTCCCTCAGGGCTCTGTACAGGGCCCACTGCTCTTTGGTATCTAATTCTCGGATATCAAAGCCAATGTCAAAGGATGTCCACAGATGACTACAAACAAGGAGCAGTCATTGAGTCCCCCCAGCATAAGAACACCCTTCAGGAAGATCTATTACAGAAAAAAACTTGGTGCCAAAGCCATGGCTTAAAACTCAACACCAAGAAATGAATTATAGTATGTTTTCTGGGAAGTCTACCAACCCAAGTAACTACGTCATTAATAAAACACCGTTAAAAGTTGATTTACTAGTCAGGGGTCTGGGAACTCATTTAGACAGTAACCTAGTCTTCGACCAGACTCTATCCATGGTAGTAAAAAAATCCTTCTATGTTGCTCAACCTGTTATCAAGGGCATGGCATTTAGGTCTATACACGTCATCATACCACTGTATCGGCCCTCATCAGACCCACCACAGAGTATAATGCCCCCCTTTAGTATGTACCTGACCAAACACATAAAGCAACTGGCATGTCCACAAAGGTTCCTTACAAAAAGAAAAAAGGGAGTAAATACAATGTTCTCCACTGATCGCCTCAAAGCCCTGAATCTTTACTCGGTATCATACAGATGTCTGAGAGGTGATATTTGCCTAGCATCTCTGGACTCTATTTTGATGAACCTTTTGCACATCTGCAAAAAAAAAAATAGCACCAGAACTACTAGATTAAAAGACCTAAATTTTGCTTGTGGCATAAAGAGGACATGTTGGAGAGACAGATATGTTTCTTAGAGAATTCCCATTCTCTGGAACAGACTTTCCATCCATATGAATCATAGTTCCTCCTAATCCTTTTTAAAGCACAACTTGGACCAAAGGATGGAAAACTGGAAATTTACCTGCTGTCTGGCTCCTATGTCTCTGATGGACAGAGGCAATCAGTAAATCACCACCTAAATAAATCAGATTTGTAGGTCACATTTGGTTTGCACAGTTAGGCTTATAAGGGCCCTATTATCCATTAGCCTAAAATACACCTATGAACCTATAATACACCAAATAATTATAAATCCACATAATAGCATGTAATAAAACAGTCTAGTCTCTCTTAGCAAACAATATCTGAGGGAGGGAGATATCTTACCCACTAAGGCTGGAAAAGTGTTGTGCCTCAACACAAGGATCTGTGCTTTCATATACATATACAGATACATATGCATATATATGGACAAGCAACTGCAAACCTTTTTTTAAAAAAAGTGAACAAATAAAAATTCTTTACATTGAAAATTAAGTAATTTAGCTAACAATGAAATATAGAGACAATGATAACATTACACAAATATACAGAAAATAATCCTTTTGAACAAGTAACAAGCAAGAAGAAAAAAACTCTAGCCCCATCTATTCTTTTCCTAGTTATTCTTACCAAGAATAATTACTGGGATGAACTCCAGCTGCTACATGTCTAGATAGGATCAAAACTGCAGTGTGCTAAGAAGTTACTGGCTACAGAGTCCTTCTCCTGAAATGCCTGAGTGTTCTATTCTCTTTTTCAGTTATTTGATTCATGTTTTCCTTTTGTCATACAAAAGCAAATTGAAGTTTACATATTAATGAGCTTATTTACATGTTACTGCTAAGCTATTAGTGTGAAGAATTTTGTAATTCTTGTTTTATTATCCTTGGTTTCCAGACCCAGGAACAGCCCTAGATGCTATAATTAGATTTTCACATCTTAAGTATAATGTATAATTGCTCCAGTTTCCAGCAGAAGGTAGGAAATCATAACTTTACTGTTTCAATTACAAACTCTTATACATAAACCTATATATATATATATATATATATATAATCTATCTATATGTGTGTGTGTGTGTGTGTGTGTGTGTGTGTGTGTGTGTGTGTGTGTGTGTGTGTGTGTGTGTGTGTGCATGTGTGTGTGTGTGATAGAGACAACCAGGTGACACAGATGTAATTTAAATCCCCTGCCAACCAGTATGTCACCGAAGGATCATGCTGACACTAGAGGGTGGTCTTTTGAGTCATACCACTGGTACCCAGCAGGTTAAATTAAAAGAAAGAAAGTGCACATAACTCTGACTCAATAATCAATTAAAAAATGCAGCTTGGCCCTACCACTATAAAGGGAACATGCACTGCTATCCTGGGTATAGGCTTCCAGTATCTAAACCCAGACTAGACTGCACAAAGACCACCTCAGACCCCTTACTCAGCACTACCTGAATGAGCCACAGTGCCTTCCAGTGTGCCTTATCCATGGTGCCTACCTTTCAAAGAAGCTATCGCACATGCACGTATATATATATATATATATACATATATATATATATATATATATATATATATATATATATATATATATATATATATTCACACCCACACACACACACACACACACACACACACACACACACACATACACACACACACAGAATTCTGAGGGATGGCTGACAAAATTTTCCAGTTCCCAACAGGCTTCTTTCTGGCAGGCTAATACTGCCACCACTCTTGATACGGACAGAGACCATCAGCTATCTGTTGCTCCTTATTTCACCAAATATAAAATGCAGAAATGAATATATTTCCCTGACAAACAGTTTGAGTGATCCAGCTCTACTGGAGATAGAAGTCATGGCATGTTAATCTACAGTAGTAAATAATGAAAATCATTTTCTCAAGTAATTATGATACACATATAATAAAGATCAGCCACAAAGGTTTAAAGTTCATAAATAAACAATAACACAAACAGCACAGACACAGATTAAATATGAAAAGGAACAAAAAAGGTATAGAAAGAATATCAATGTAACAATTAGTTATACAGACAGGGATATTTAAAGAAAACCTCTACTTAAGCTAGATAAATAAATCAAACAGCCTCTAGTGTATGATCACTGAGCATTTACTATGTTGAACTTCTAGAGGATAAAGGGTAGAAACTGTAGATAAACTTGGAGCAAAATGGTTGTCTTAATGTGTTCAATAAGACAAAGTTCAGTGGTTTCATATTCAAGTAAATTATACTTTTCCTTATTATTCCAGTCCATAAGCCAGGGTTACCAAATTACATTATCTTACATTTCCACCCAAAGCAGATATAATTGTATTACATAAGCTTACATTAGTTTATTTTACCCAATGGACTAGGCTAAGAATAAACATCCATCTATTGTTTGCATATTAATGTCTGCATCCCGTCACAATTCTGGATAGCTGCTCTCGCCAAAGTACAATTTATTTTTATTTTATGACTTGTGAGGTCTCTCAAGCACCCCTTAGATGACTTAATTATATGCAAGCAATTAAGACTTTTCAGCAATACATTTTAACATTTCAAATACATTTCTTCCATTTATGATTCCATGCATTTTTCTTCATTTCATCTGCCTTTACATTCAGAGAAAATTTAAAATAGAGTTCACATATAGTTTACAAAGGTGCCAATAATCGGCAAGAAGGTAACAAATACATCATATTCTAAATCAGCTTTCTATATTTTGGTACCTCCTCGCACCATGATTGTATATTTAAACATTCACATATTTTCCTGCTACTTATATATAGATATATATATATATATATATATATATATATATATATATATATATATATATATATATATATATATACATACATACACCTCCCACCACTTCTAAACATTAAGTGAGTTTGAGATGCAACTGCTCCCTAGATAAGGGTCACTGGTGTGGCACAGTACCCTATTCCTTGCCTTAAAAAGCTATCTGGGCTTCCATAATTTATAACAGGCTAATGCGGTAATGTCCTCAATGAATAATCTTCACCTTGGTAGGCAATGGCTGAATCTTACCACCACCCCCCTCTCTGTGAGACAAATAAGACACTTCTGGCATTCCTGCCTGACATTTATTGGCCTTAATATTTAACCTTGTCCTTTCTAATCTGCCCAATACCTGCATTTTATGTTGAACATGCTCTTGAAAAAGCAGGCTGTAGATTATAATAACATTCAAAAAGACATGTGCATGGTCCCCAGCTCCTGTTAAGATACAATCTACCAACCTCTGAGAGATTGTTTGGATATTGAAAAAGAGCCTGTTTATTTACACTAGATATTTCTACATTATTTACAGTTATACCAAATGATGTTGGAATTGATTATTTGAAAGCTTTTTTCTTGGGATCTAGTATATATAGTCCCCCCAGGGTTGATTTGTTATGTTTACTTGTTGAAACTATTTTGGAGAACAATATTTTCATGTTCTCCAAGAATTATTATTGACAAAAGAAGGGGGTGGCGATGGAGACCCTATGTGCCAATAGTTAGGTGAATGCAGTACTGACACATTGGGAGTCCCTATTTGTACTCTCAAACAATGAATATACACCTTTTATTCCATTTTATCATAATTTTGTCAATATTTTTATTTTGTGGGAGGGTGATACAGATATTGAATATCTTGATATCAAATTATCTAGGGATGCCCTTATGGGAATAAGGATGACTAGATATAGGAAGTATTGTTATAAAAACAGCACTTTACATCTAGATAGCCTGCACTCTCCACAAATGTATAGAATATAATAAGGGGACAACTGATGAGACTATCAAGACTGAACAATAATGACACCGTGTTTCTCAGAGAGGTTGTGAAATGAAAGCATTTTGAATTTGGGCACTATCACAAAGTGATTGAGGAAAGAACACTCCAGAACTGGTCTCCATGAACCTTCTTTCTTTGGCACTAACATTCTTGAATAAAAGCCTTTTCCCAACTAGGAAGGAGAAACTGCTTATACTACATGCTGAGGCAGCATGTGTTTCCGGATAAGAAGGAAGAGAAGGGTTTGGTGTGGTGGATGAGCAGGAATCCCCTGAAAAGGAGGAATTCCCCCCGAATTTCCTACCACTCCCATCTTTACCCCAGCTGGATCACATTCAGAGCACATTTGTTTGAAACAATCTGTTGCTAAAGAGAGTGAGATGGAGATTCAGACTTCCTGGAAGGAATGAGGGATTATTTCGCTGTCCTTTGTTCTGGAGGGGTTCCAGTTTTCTTTGTAGAATCTCTCTGCTATTGCTTTTTAAATGTATGTTTACCACCATCTGGGACTGTTTTTGTTTCTTGCCAAAACTGGATGAGGGAGCAGAAAATTCCTTGCTAAATTTAAAGAAAGAGGTCTGAAAACTTAACATTAAGAGATTCCCTGAATCAGCTTACCTCTCTCATCACACTCTTTGAAAACCTCTGCAGCAGTAGGTCCAAAATCTAAACCTCTACCCAAAACAGAATTTAAAATCTCATGTTTGGCATCTTCTGAGAGGTTCTGAGAGCACAGCCAGGCAAACCTCATCAACACAGTATCAGTGGCAACAGCCCTGGAAGCAGTATCAATAGTGTCATGGTCTCACTTCAAACAATAAGTAGTGACCTGATAAACAGAAGAAACTAAACCACAGAAAGCAGATTTTTTTCCTCAAAAGTGGAAACTGCAGCCAAAACTTTCCTCATATTTTCACAATTAGTCAATATAAACTATAACATATGAGCCTGTCAATTCAAAAATCTATAAATTAAAGTTGCAGAAGTACAGACTTTTTTGCCAAGCTTGTCAATTGTTTTACCATCATTGTCAGAAGACGCAGGATTAGAATTAACAATGTTTGGCAGCAGCTGGATTAATTAACAGTATAGCTGTTGGGCCAGGTCTGGGATTAGTGTATCATCATCTTCTTTCGGCTGTTCCCGTTAGGGGTCACCACAGCGCATCACCTGTTTCCATTTCTTCCTGTCCTCTGCATCTTGCTCTGTCACACCAACCACCTGCATGTCCTCTCTCGCCACATCCATAAACCTTATCTTAGGCCTTCCTCTTTTCCTGTTACCTGGTAGTTTCATCCTTAGCATCTTTTTCCCAGTATACTCAGCATCCCTCCTCAGCACATGTCCAAACCAATGTAATCTTGCCTCTCTGGCTTTGTCTCCAAACTTTCCAACCTGGGCTGACCCTCTAATATACTTATTCCTAATCCTGTCCATCCTCGTCACACCCAGTGCAAATCTTAACATCTTTAACTCTGCCACATCCAGCTCAAACACCTGCCTTTTTGTCAATGCCACTGTCTCCAACCCATATAACATAGCTGGTCTCACTACCCTCTTGTAGACCTTCCCTTTCACTCTTACAGGTACTCATCTGCCACAAATCACTCCTGACACCCTTCTCCACCCACTCCATCCTGCCTGTACTCTCTTCTTCACCTCTTTTCCACACTCACCGTTACTCTGAACTATTGACTCCAAGTATTTAAACTCATCCACCTTCGCCACCTCTACTCCTTGCATCCTCACCATTCTTCTATCCTCCCTCTCATTCACACACATATATTCTGTCCTGCTGACCTTCATTCCTCTTCTCTCTAGAGCATATATCCATCTCTCCAGGGTCTCCTGTACCTGTTCCCTACTCTCACGACAGATCACAATATCATCTGCAAACATCATAGTCCATGGGGACTCCTGTCTGATCTCGTCTGTCAACCTGTCCATCACCATTGCAAATAAGAAAGGGTTCAGAGCTGATCCTTGATGTAACCCCACCTCCACCTTAAACACATCCGTCACTCCCACCGCAGACCTCACCGCTGTCACACTACCCTCGTACATATCCTGTACCACTCTTACATACTTCTCTGACACTCCTGACTTCCTCATACAATACCGCAACTCCTCTCTTGGCACCCTGTCATATGCTTTCTCTAAGTCTACAAAAACACAATGCAACTCCTTCTGACATTCTCTGTACTTCTCCATCAACACTCTCAGAGCAAACATCGCATCTGTAGTGCTCTTTCCTGGCATGAAACCATACTGCTGTTCACTAATCATCACGTCCCTTCTTAACCTAGCTTCCACTACTCTTTCCCATAACTTCATGCTGTGACTGATCAGTTTAATCCCTCTGTAGTTACTACAGCTCTGCACATCACCCTTATTCTTAAAAATTGGTACCAAAACACTTTTTCTCCATTCCTCAGGCATCCTCTCACTTTCTAAGATTTCATTAAACAATCTGGTTAAAAACTTCACTGCCATTTCACCTAAATACCTCCATGCTTCCACAGGTATGTCATCTGGGCCAACAGCCTTTCCATTCTTCATTCTCTTCATAGCTATCCTTACTAATCCAGTCTGGGATTAGTGTATAAAACCTTGAAAGACTGGGGAACATTTTGCCAATTATCTGCATTCTTAGGAGCAGCAGGTTGGCTGTCATGGAAAAAAGGCTATGACAAATACATCATCCAGTGCTGACAGTGCTAAGTGGATGGGTGGAGGTTCTGGGAATTCCAGTTATAACAACTCATAGTATTTTGTGAGGGACTGAAAATCCCCAGTATTCTCCTACTGAAAACACTGACATAGTCTGAAAATAGTAACAAAGAAAGTGGATCCCACACAGGGTAATTCATCTTCTCAGAGTTTCAATCACCATCTATCCCTTCACTTTCCTCTGTGGATTCAACAAAATTGTGAACCTCTTCAGGAAAAGAGGTATCCTTTTTTTCTTTTTACAGAAACAACCTTATAAGATGGGTCAATAGCCTATACAAGACCCTGAGCCAAGCCAAATAAATTATCACTGTCTAGAGAGACTGAGACAGAAGAAGTTAAATGTTTAGTTTTCTATCTCTTTTTGACAGGAAGGTTGGGGAAATAGACCTAGTATCACCTGCAACAGCTTCCCCAGGGATGGGCACTACATTTTGGCTAAGCAAGGGCACATTCCTTGCCCCTTCTCCCATAATTGACAAAACTGTCTCGCCCTTGCCTGTTGAAGGGACCCCATCAGCTGCAGAAGGCAGAGCTAACCCGGTTCCATAGTGACTGTATGGACAACGCTAGATGGATCCAAAGAAAAAGATGAGTGGTCTGGGGAACCAGCTTTGTCACAGCAGAGTCACTCAGCTGTGGCTGTGGCAAATTACTACCCATCTATGGTGGAAAAGGCTGCTTTGACTTTTTCTTTTTGTTGCTGGAAAGAGCTCCAACTGAGGGATCAGTATTTTGTTTACTGGTCAAGCCAAATATGGTCCTTTTTCCATGGGCAAGTCTCTCCGATCATCTTCCCCCAAACCCCCCACCAAAGAGAGGAGGCATCCATGCTTATCACTGCATATGGGAGTGTCACTAAAAAAGGACAACCCATATGATAGTTGGTGATGTCAAGCACTGCCTTAAGTTAATCCTTTAGATCTAAGTTTTGCAAATTTGCAGGGTGAGATGATCCAGCAGCTGGAACAACTATGAAGAGAGCATCAAGTGAAGGATTCTGAATCAAATGCGTAAATCATGACTATTGAAGCAGCCGTAAGAACTAACACCCTCAGAAGCAATGATGCTGGAAGTGAATGTGTCCATGAGAGTGTCTAGATTGATCTTTAAATGGTCAGGGGAGGGCATATTGAACACATTGTTGTATACAAATGGCCACAGATAAATGTAATCTGTTGTTTTGGCTGAAGACATGATTTTTCTTGATTTATAGAGATACCCAAAGATAGCCAGATTTGTGAAAAATATCTGGCTACTAATAGTGCCTCTTTGGTTGTTGCAGCATAGAGCCAATTGCCCATATATGGGAAAACATTGGTCCCTTTGAGTCACAGGTGAGCTGCAACTACTACCATGTACATGATGAACACGGGGAGGGGGGTGCTGTGGTGAGATCAAAGGGCAAGGCTCTAAATTGGAAGTGATTGGTTCCTAGTAAGAAGTGCAAGAACCTTCTGGACTCTTGCAATCTTTAACCTTCTGGACTCTTGCAATCTTGTTGTGGAGGTAAGTATCCTGAAGGTCAATTGAGCACATCCAGATGTTTGCCTTTAAGCAGAGCAAATGATCCCAATCATTCTGAAAGGGGCCTTTTTGACATAGAGATTTAGGCCACCAAGATCCACTATTGGCCTGAGGTCTTTGTACTTCTTTGGTATTAAAAATAATCTGGAATAGTTTCCTGACCTATCTGGTCTGTTGGGACCTCCTGAATGGCTCTGTTTTGCAGAAAGGTGGAGACCACACTTTTTGCTGCTTTGAACTGGTGGGATGGAAGTCGATGCAGTTGATGTGAGGGAATTGGGAAAAGGGAATAATATAGCCAGTGGATATTATCTCTCTTACTCATTTGTCCTATGCGATGGACATCCACATGGTCAGTTGGAGATATAAATGACCCCTTGACTGCCTCCAGAGGTGGACAGTCGGGCAAGTCTTCAGGGGCACCAGATCTGTTTGCCAGAGAAGGTCTCCCAAAATCGCTGATTCTACAGACCTTCATGACCTCACAGTTGCTTTCCATTGACCACTTCTGCCATGGTAATTCCTGTCTGAGAAGGAGTCAGTGGACTGATGCTGGGGTTTTCTGAACTAAAGCAATTCAGTATCCTTCTGATTTCTGTCAAAGGATCACTGAGGATTATCAAAGCTGATGCCTATGGCAGACAGTGTCTTCCCTTCTCATTCTCTCCTCAATAATCTTTCTTTCCCTTAAGTTCTAAACAATGTGTAATCATCGAATGGGTCACTGGTGAAGGATGTCTTAAAGTTGCCTTCAAAGTCACAACTGCGAAGCCAGGCATGATGCCTAAGAGTAACACCTGTGCACATTGCTTTGGTCTCTCTATCAGATGCATTCTGGAATAGATACATGGAATGGTCATAGTGAACATGGTACCCACAGTAGTCTCCAGCTGTTTCCTTGACACCAGAGTGGGAGTTTTGCACAAAGTATCCATGGCTTTTTCTGTTAGATCACTTTGAAAGTATTCATGAATGTCAAATAGTTTAACATCCAAAGAGTGAAAGGGCATAAGACATAAGCATGCTCCTGTGTCCTATCCATCACTCTGGACTCTTTGTTTGCTGGATGGAAAATGGTTGACTCATTAGTCAGTTCTCTTTTAGTAGCTGCTGCAATGATAATAGAGTCCACCAGAGGACATTTGCACAAGTACTACCTATCTTTAGGAGGGTGCAGGACTTTGTCAGATTTATGAGGGATCAGATTTTATGGGAGATAGCTTCTTTAGTATCTGGGTTTGGCTATACCTTCTGGTGACAAAGTTAATGAGACAGTCACAGCAGGACGGACCATCCAAGCTGTAGAAGGTGCAAAACAGTAGGTCTCAAATAGCATTTCCATATCTTGAAAGCATGGGTCAGTTGAGCAAGATCCCCTCTGTCTCGTTAATTCAAGGGCTTCACCAAATGTGATGTCTTTAGGCAGGGATTGTGGGAAACTCTCTCTGACATCTAAGTCTATGTCTGATGTTACAGACTCTAAAGGTGAGTCTGCATCCCTGGTTGGATCCTCCTGAAGAATAATTATGAACTTGCTGTAGTGCCTTAAATCTTCCCATTCTGTTCTGTCCCTGGAAGGCATGATGAGCTGGCTGAAGGTCTAAAGGAAGAGTGTCACAGGATGGAGCCAATACCAGTGGAGACTCTGTCAATTGACTGAAGAAGCAATCATCCTCTCCATAACCTTAAAAGTAAAACATGGACCCATTGGCATTAGGGACCCCTACCCAGAAGCTGCTGTAGGTTTACCAAGGCAGAGGTGAGCAGTGCTGAAGACAGCTGACCTGACACCCAGGGCCTAGTCATCCCTTAGATGGAGGTCAGTGCCAACATCTTGACGGCTGATGTCTCCAACACCAAGAAGGATGGTTCCAAAGAACTGGAATTGAGCATCCAGTCCTGAGATCCTTTCATTGTTGAATGTCTCAGCTTCAAGTGTATCAGATTTACTGAAGATGGTGCTGAGGTAATTGTACATGTTGGTGTCATGTAGACAGGTTCTGGAAGGATAGTTGGCTCCAACACTGCCAGTGCCAAAACTGGTGCCAACGAAGGAGCTAAGAGAGGTGAAGGGCAGTAAATTTAATCCACCATGGAAACAGATGGGGATAGGATGACACCAAGCTCTACCTGCACCTTCAAAAATGTCTTCATCATAGACTCCTAAATGAGCATGTCATCTCATCAAAAGTAGTTTTTGCAAAGCAATGAAATCAAAGCCAGTTTACTGAAACCACTTTCAACAATAGTGGAGATTGTCTTTTTCTCCACAGTTTTGCAACCTCAGAATTGATATACATAATTCCAGGAGGTGTGGCGGGGGGTGCAAAAATAATTCTTTTAATTTTTGCTGAAGATTATTTCGTCAGACTGCTTCGGAGTTTTTAGCATTCACTGAAATTGCCTTCGATGAATCAGCATGAATCCACTTCCAGTCAGCTTCTGCAGTGTTAAGGAAAGACATTAAAGTGTCACTGATGATGTCCTTGAGGAAAGAAAATGGGAGAACTCCTTTTCTGAATAATGTTGACTGAAGGTTTTAACTGGGGATTTATCCCTAATAATAATTGTCTCAAAAGGAAGAGGAGATCTCCAAGTCAGCACAAGAGCAGGAGGAGACTAGGTTTTGTCCTGTCTAGAAACTTTGAAGTCTGAAAACGGTCCTGGCTTATCTGTATTTTTCTTTATCTTTCCTTGTCTCCTATCTCTTCTCCCTGGTATGGGAAAATGGCCTTTAAAAATCTATTTATTTTGGTGGTCTGATAATGACCTGGGGCCTTGCATATGTTGCAGTCAGCATCTAAGTGTTCTGGTCCCTGTCACACAACACATAAATCATGAGTCTCCTGGTGTGGGATTTTGTGACTGCATTTAGTGAAAATTTTAAAGCTTTACTCCGTAACTAGAGATAATATAGTAACTACACAAACAATAAGTACAGTAAGGGAAGATAGCTGTGGAGAGTAAATATATCTATATCTATATGTATATATATATATATATATATATATATATATATATATATATTTAATAACAGAAAGATACTAAACCAATGACTTAAATGTGAAGACAGAAATGAGGCTAAAAATATCAAAAAAGGTTTTAAACTAGAAAGCAACTGCTTAAAAGTATAAAAATAAGTAATCTGAAGCTAATGACTAGAAATCTAGGAAGAGTTATTTTTAAGAGAAGCTTTGAAAAAAATAATAAAGCGAGTAGTTAGCTGACATTCAAGGATCATCTGCTAATGATGACAGCAAATGAGATCTGAGGTTAGAAATGGTACGACGAAATTGTAGAAGAAAAATCTGAATCATCTCAAGGTATGCTGATAGCCAGATTGGATCCAACAGGCAACTCAGTACTCAACAGCATCTATGGGACCTGATAACATCCCAGACTGCATCCTACATGGGCTTCAACAAGAATTAGCAACACCATTGGGTACTCATTTCAATCATAGTCTAAGCACTGGCTTCATCTCAGCTGAATTGAAAATGGCCACCATTATTCCCTTGCACAAACTGACCCTGGGAACTATAGACATATTAGGCTGACTTCTGAAAGGTCATGAAGTGAATTGTCATGAACCTTATCTACAAATATATAGGTAATCTCCAAACACTTGACTCTAATCAGTTTGGATTTGTCAAATGGAGATCATGCCTGTTAAACCTGGTGGACTTCTTCGAGACAGCCACCAAGTTCCTAGACAAAGATAAATCTGTGCATACAGCCTACCTAGACTTAGCCAAGGCTTTGACACTATCTCTCACTCAGGCATCATTGACAAACTCATCCAGCTAGGTATCAACCCTTATTAGTTGGGTTAATAACTGGCTCACTAATAGAACACATATAGTCAAAATAGGGGAATCCACCTCCGACAGCAAACAGTGGTGGTCCACAGGGATCAGTCCTGGGACCTCTACTGTTTGGAATCTATTTCTTTAGAGTACAAGCAAAAACTAAAGGTCTGTGGATGACAAAGTTTGATGATGACTGCAAACTGGGAGCAGTCATAGAATCTCCACATTATGTCAACATCCTACAGGAGGGTCTTATACAAAGAAATGATTGGTGCCAAAGTCATGGCCTTAAACTCAAAGCAAAAAAATATTAAGATCCCTTTTTTCCTGCTAACTACCACATCAATAACAACACCCTAAGTACGCACTCAGTGGTGACAGACCTGGGCACAGAGGTTGACAGCATCCTTACCTTTGATCACCATCTCTCCACAGTGGTGAGAAGGGCATTCTATATTGCTCATCTTATACGTAAGGGAATTGCCTCCAGAAAAAAAGAAGTTATAAGCTCCCTGTACTCTTCCCTCATTAAGCCAATAATTGAGTACAAAGCCCCTTTTGTATGTACCTTTCCAAGCACCTGCAGCAATTGCAGAGACCACAAAGTTTCCGCACAAGGAAAATTCAAGGTCTTCAGCATCTGTCCTATGTATATCATCTGAAATCACTGTCACTTTATTCTGTTTTATACAGACTACTCAGAGGCAATCTCTGCCTTGCATATAAGGCAATCTCTGACCCTGATTTATTGGAAATGCTGCATATCCGCAAGTCAAATGGTCCATGGGTTACTCGCTCTAAAGACCTTAAACTGATATGTGACATTAAATACACCTGCTGGAGGGACAGATTTGTCTCCCAGAGGTTACCACACCTTTGAAATAGACTCCCATTTCATGTCAAAAAGAGCACCTCATTGGCCCTCTTCAAATGCAATCTGGATGATTGGATGGGTAGTCATAAATTCTCCCCACGGGTTCTACCTGTCTCCCTCTTATACAGAGGCAATAGGTGCTGATTGTGGAAATAAGAGTAGAACTTGACTAGGCTTGTAAGGTCCCTAGGGCATCTGGGAGAGTCCCACAGTGCACCACTGAGGCTGACATTATCTTTCCTTATTTCTCACCTTTCAGGAGGTTTTCCTTGATTTTGGGTCCAAACAGTGAGAATCCATCATGGGAGCATTAACAAAGGATGCCTTGAAGTTGTCTGAAAAGTTTCTAGTGCCAGTTATTCTAACCACTCCATCAGTCCATCAGCAGCATTATCCAATACCCTCATGGAGAGGTTGGAAGTAGCTAATATGGTGGATACCTTAGACTTGAGCTGTTTTTGAGTGTCAGAAGTGGCAGGTTTCCTCAAAAAGTCTACCACCTGTTTGCTAGACCTCTTTGGAATCTTGTCATCTGAGTTAAATAATCAAACCAATATGCATAAAGCTTAAGTTCACTTCCCCATGTGGTCCTTCCTTCTAGACTCCTTGTTAGAAGGACAGACCACTGAAGTGTCATCAAACTGTTATTTCATGTTGGCTGCTGTCACAATAATCAAGTACCACCAGTGGCCATTGCTCCAATGTAGTCTGTCATTAGGTGGGCAAAGAATTGTGTTTGTCTTCCTTGGGATGCACTACACTGCCTCAGACTCTATCCCTACCCTCTCCACCACTATGTCCATCATACAGTGTGTGGGAGGGATCACACAGGAGGTAGAAGGGGCAGCTCTGAAGGCTTCAAAGAGGACCTCCTCATCTGGAGAAGGGGGATCAGTGGGACAAGTGCCCCTCTGCTATATTAATTCTAAGATTTTCCAAGCTTGGCACCTGCTGGATGGGATTGTGGGGACCCATCTTCATTGAGCTCAGTGTTCTGTGTGAGAGACTCTATGGGGCAGTCTGTGCACATCCTTTTGCATGTTCTTTTTCATGGCGTCTCGAGCGGTGACTTGTCTGAAGTGCCTGAAGACTCTTGATGACCCTCACAGTGGGATGGCTTAAGACCTTCAGAAATGCAGTATCCCTGAGAAGCATTATGAGAAATAAAAATATCTAGCAAAAGTGTGTGTCTCATAAGAAGGAGAAAACTGTTGTTTTAACAAAGACTTATCTGAGTGCTTGTGATCCATCTAATTTGCAGAAGCAGTAGACATGATCTGAGGATGCAAAACCATTATGCGAGTAGGGAAGGAGCTTGTGCACTTAGAGAGGAGTCAGTTTGTTGAATCAGATCTGCATTGCAGTGAATTCCCAACAGTTGAAGTGGATGGATGTGATAATGTAACATCAGTAATAAAAGTGGGTGCAATGGCCCTGACAGTTTATCTACTCCTGGTGCCATTTACCTACTTTGCCTTTTCCTCATAGGTAAACCAAACCAAATTTTGGTAAAGCAGCATGGCAGATTAGTGTAGCCAAGATTACTGCTAAAGTTTAACCTTGCTGCACTGTGACAAGGCCCTGTGAAAAAAGCAGCATACTAGTCCAAACTGAATTTTCCCTCCACAGTGGCACAGCAGACAGCATTGTCACCTCACAGCAAGAGGTTCCCTGGTTTGATTCTCAGCTAGTGTGCTTTCTGTGTGGCGTCTGCATGTCCACCCTGTGTTCATGTGGGTTAACTCGGGGTGCTCTGGTTGCCTCCCACATTCCAAAGGCATACAGCAGGTGGACTGGACACTCTAAATTGGCCACAGCTGTGAGTGTGCATATGAGTGTGTGGTTTAGAAGAGCTACTGCAGCAGGGCTAGCCATCCAGCTATGTAAACCTTGGCTCTAGATGATGGTCATTTTTGAAGTGACATAGATTCATAAATTAGTACTAAGCTAACTGCCCTTGTGAGCCATTTTAAGCCTAGTCAATTATCCCTTGTGAGATCAAACCCTGCACCTTGTGTTTGTAAGGCAAAGACCTTAACCATTAGGCCACCCTCCCATCCCAACCCCATCTGCAAAAAAGAGAAAAATGGATTGTGGATGAATGGGTGGATTCATAAAAGCAGAAATCAGACAGAGTCCCATTCTGCAGAATAAACACATTTGCCATGAGAACCATTTGTTCTACAGTATTCAGCATTCATCAGTTCTATCATTGAGTATAATGCCCCATTTGGTATGTACTTAAACAGGCATATCCAACAATTGGAACATCCACAAAGGTTCCTCACAAAAAGAATACAGGATGTAAGTAACATGTCCTATGCAGACTGCTTCAATGCCCTCTCCCTGTATTTTGTCCCCTACAGACTGTTGGGGGAGATCTATGCCTGAAATACAAGGCGTTGTCAGACCAGACTCTGATGGACCTCCTGCATTTCCACCAAACAAATAGCACCAGAATTACCCAATCTATAGACATAAACTTTGCCTGTGATATAAATAGGACCGGCTGGAGAGACAGGTATTTATCCCAGAGACTACCCCCTTCTCTGGAACAGGCTCCTCATCCATGTGAAGCAGAGTTCCTCCCTAACCCAATTCAAGTGTAGCTTGGACATTTGGATGGGGAACAGGAAATTCATCCCTGGTTTGGCACTTATATCTTTAATGGACACAGGTAGCTAAATGGTTCATCTCCCAGGCCTCTGCTTGTAAATGTTTCACCTCCCAAGCCCCTGCTTATACTTGTCAAGGGTATCAGAACTTGTCAGAGATTTGGGATGCCTGGCTAGGCTTAAAAAAGGCCCTTGTGGTCATTAGACTGCTACACACCTATGAACCTATACAGACTATAACTCACATAGGCTTTGGGAAGCCTAGAGTTAAGTAGTTCTCTACATAACCTCTCAAAAATGTTCACTGTTAGTTTTGGAAAGTAATCCCCCAGCAATGACATTCTCAAAGGTGAGGGTCCCTAAGGATGAATTCTAGGCCCTTTACTCTTCTCCATTTTTATTAATAATCTTCCATTCTACCTTGGTACCATCAGTTGCACCCTTTATGCAGCAATATGATCATCTCTTCCTCTAGTCCTTCATTTATTGATTTGTAACAGAAACTTCAAGCTAATTTCAATCTTCTGTGGAATTGATTTACTAATGGCTTATTCATCACAACTCAAAAGTCCTCCTCCATGGTATCTGGAATACTAAATTGCTTTCACAATATCTTATCAAAATATTTGTCATCACTCTGGACACCTCTCATCTACTCACCATATAGACTAGAAATATCATACAAGTCAGTAGTCATGTCTGTAATACTGATTGATGCAATAGGTACTTTATGCACAATAAAATTAGGCACCATTGGGACACAGGACAGAAACACACACACTCTCTCTCTCTCTCTCTCACACACACACACACACACACACACACACACACACACACACACACACACACACACACACACACACACACACATGCAATGCTTGTTGAAGCTGGCTGCCTCCTTTGGCTACTCTGTTTACTGAGAAGTTAAATCCATACAGAGCTTAAATGAGTTTATGTGGTTTTGGGTGAGTTGATGAGTAAGGGTGTCATCTCTTGGTCAGTGATGAGAAAAATGGACTACATGGTTGAAAAAGAATACTATGAAGGTGATTTTGGTCATGAATCAGAATGGGACCACCATGATGTGCCGTGTTCCACTAGTAGAGAACTGAAAAAAGTTCTGTGACTTACTGCTGTTGAAATAGCCAGTAGTTTGGAGGCCATACAAATTCAGTTTGTAAATTTGAGTGTCTTAAGGTGGCTATAACTGATGAAATCTAAGTCTATATGATCAGTTGGAAGCCGTTGAACCAGCCAAACTGCAAAGGAACAACATTCATAATAAGGCAACTGAAATAGTAAAGCAGTTGCATCATTTAAATAGAAATTAAAAAAATGAAATTTAAGATCGTTTGGTATTTTGAATGGCAAGAAAAAAAATGAACTTGATGGAATATGTAAAAATAAAATGAAAAAAAAATAACAGATGGTGGGGTGGAGTGGTTTTGTGTAAGATGCATGCCATTTTGATGTTACCTTCATGAAAGCTGAAGAAGATTGGATTGATAACAACTGTTTAAGTGTAAATATTCATATATATGTTTATGTGTGGTTTAATAACAGTAATAAAATCTGTTGGTTATTAAAAAATTAGGAACTAAATGTGTGGAGGTTCATGTTTATAGTACGTTAACACATGTTACTAAGTGAACAGGCAAACTGCAAAAAAAGTGAATACATTTGTATTTATGTTAGCAAGAAAATCCAACAATGCACTTTTTCAGAGGGATTAGAAACTTCAGATAATAGGCAGACTTTACAGACTGTTGTCAAATCTATGAAACTTGTTTAAATTGGATAACAAGCAGTCATTAAAAATGAATACATAACTGCAACTTGAAAATTAGTTTGCCAGTACCTGCAGCATTGAAAATGAGTGCTAGCAAACTTTGAGATTAAAAAACAAAAAACAGTGTTTCCTCAAGGGAGCAAGCCATCACACACAGTGTAGACTATGTAGCCTCCTTTATGTCAGATGTATTAATTCTAACCTGATGGTTGTTGCACATCAAGAAAGTAAACTCAGAAATCTTAATATAAAAAAATGTCATGTATGACATGAGAGGAAACATGTTTTTGTAAATATGTCAGTGTCAATGAATTGTGTGCAAATCCAACGGAGAGATAAGGTAAAATGAAATGCGAATATAGCACACACATCAAAATCTAGGAGGGGTTACATTTCCCGTCTCAGCTTCCTTACATCTGGACACTTGGAGATGCCCATTCCCAAACATCAGTATGAATTCTCTCAGACTGAGGCATAACTCTAACTATTAGCTCCTTTACATGAGGACATTGGTAGGCACCAAAGTACTCTAAGGCATGTCTCTCCCATATTGTGATACTGTAAGTTGCTTATCTCCAGTGTCAATTCTTTACATCTGAACAGAGAGAGGTATGGCATACCCAGTGCTATTTTTATCATACCAGGACACTGGGAGATGGCAAATATTGATGCTAGGCCTCTTACATACAGACACTGGGTCATACCAAGTCTCACTCATAATGGGTCAAAAGGACATTCCTGGCTCCCTCCCACCATGATACTGTGAAAAATATCCCATTATTCAATATCGCTCCTTGTATGTAAAATCTGCATTGTAACACTGTGAGAAATCCAATCCCTAGTGACAGCTTCCTCATGCCAGGACAATGAGAGATGCAACCTTGCCAATGCACTTCCTCATAGCCAGACTTATAGCATAGGTGCTCTTAGGCAGTGTAGGACTTGCCATATACTCACAGATAAATAACTTCTACTAGACACAAATAATTTAATCTGTAAGAGGTGCAAATATCTGTGCAATATGGAGGCATCCCTCTGACCCTGTAAGATGACTCATGAGCATTGCACACAACCACCCACATCTCATCCCAACCATACTAAACTGACTTCTGCTGAGGCTGTAAAAAGTCACTATTGAAACCCCCTAGGATTAGGAAGACTAAGTCTCAGCAGATACCACCTCCACATTAATGCCATGTTCGTACATAGTAAAGGGTCACTAGGAGGTAGCCAGCAAGACATTTGATACCTCAAGCTCCATGAGTAAAAACAGCAATGTCTTAGTAACTGGTGATTCTACTGTCAGGCACAATGACTCCATAGTCACAAGGCTGGACAAAGACAGGGTCCCATTGGGTTGTCTTTCTGATGCCAGGATCCATGGCATATCAGGGACTGAAGGACATGTAGAGAGATATGCTGGATATCATTATGCATTTGTCCAACGTAGGCAAGACACTGGTCCTGACTGGAATCCTTACTTCACCCAGAGTAATACCAATATACAAAGAAAAGATGACCGCCTTTAACAATTAGCTTAGCAGTTGGTGTCAGTATAGATGAGTTCAAGTTTATATCAGCATGGGAGAAGATGCTTGACAGTCTGACTTTCTTTGCCAAAGATGTCTGGCACCTCACACAACATGGTGTTTGCTTAATAGCTAAAGCACTTGCTGTACCCATACTACCTTCTTTAGGAATAGTCCAGATATTAGTCATACCAGCACAGCAGATAGCAAAGCAGCAATTTTTAGCAATAAATCAGACCATATCAAGATGTCTCTTCTCACCTACAGACACTTTAACAAGAAAATACCTGATCTTTTTTTTTCCAATAAACATCTTTATTAAATTAGCACGTATGACATAGGCAATCTTACATTTATATAAATGAAAAACAAACAACATTGACACCACTTTAGTTACAAACATTATACATCGCAGACACCATCGAGTCAACTGTAGTTGCAAATATAATCTATCCAGTCATTGTCAGTTAAGCATCATATGGCTCATTCAAATCCTGCTTCTTAAATCTCGTTCCTTCTCTGCATATACTGTTCCCACAATTCCCATTTTTTTCCTATGTTGTTTGCTCCTTTCCTTTTCTAAAGATCCCATTTCCAGTTGTTTTATCTCTATTACTATATTCACTACTTCTAATAAAGTTGGTCTACACTTTGATTTCCAGTTTCTAGTAATTGCTTAGACTCAGCAAGGCTTTACTATGTCTAGGCAATTCCAATTGTGTCATAGCTCAAAAAAATGATTTCCCCAGTCAATCCATTCCACTCACCCAGCATCTCTAACATAGCGGTCTGCAGGGAGTCCCTAGAGTCTGCCAGCTCACTACATTCCCCAAAAATATGTTTCCAGCCACCTGTTACTTGCCCATCACACCTCCAACATTTGCTATCCACCTGAGGAAAAATTCTTTGGAATCTACTTGGGGTATAAAAATACCTATGTAAACATTTCCAGGCAAAGATCCTAAATCTTCTAGACTCTGTTGCATATCTGTGAGATAAACATATATCCCTCCATTGTCTCTTTGTGAATTTCTTATCCAGTCTCTCTTCCCAATCCTTTCTAAGCTCCTCTGATTGATTCTTATAGTTATCATGTAATATAAGGCAAACAGAGAGTTGTATGAAAGGTTGGACACTAAGGAGGGAGAAAAGGACCTGTACCGAATGGCTAGACAGAGGGAACGAGCTAGGAAAAATGTGCAGCAGGTAAGGGTGATAAAGGATAATGAGGGAAACGTACTCACTAGCAAGGAGAATGGGTTGAACGGATGGAAATAATACTCTGAGGGGCTGATGAATGAAGAGAATGAGAGAGAGAGAGAAGGCTGGATGATGTGGGGATAGTGAATCAGGAAGTGCAATGGATTACCAAGGCAGAAGTAAGGATAGCTATGAAGAGGATGAAGAATGGAAAGGCTGTTGGTCCAGATGACATACCTGTGGAAGCTTGGAGGTGTTTAGAAGAAATGGCAGTGGAATTTTTAACCAGATTGTTTAATGAAATCTTGGAAAGTGAGAGGATGCCTGAAGAGTGGAAAAAAATTGTTTTGGTACCGATTTTTAAGAATAAGGGTGATGCGCAGAGCTGTAGTAACTACAGAGGGATAAAACTGATCAGTTACAGCATGAAATTATGGGAAAGAGTAGTGGAAGCTAGGTTAAGAAGGGAGGTGATGATTAGTAATCAGCAGTATGGTTTCATGCCAGGAAAGAGCACTACAGATGCGATGTTTGCTCTGAGAGTGTTGATGGAAAAGTATAGAGAAGATCAGAAGGAGTTGCATTGTGTCTTTGTGGACTTAGAGAAAGCATATGATAGGGTGCCTACAGAGGAGTTGTGGTATTGTATGAGGAAGTCGGGAGTGGCAGAGAAGTATGTAAGAGTAGTACAGGATATCTACAAGTGTAGTGTGACAGATGCGTTTAAGGTAGAGGTGGGTTTACATCAAGGATCAGCTCTGAGCCCTTTCTTATTTACACTGGTGATGGACAGGTTGACAGATAAGATCAGACAGGAGTCCCCGTGGACTATGATGTTTGCAGATGACATCATGATATGTAGTGAGAGTAGAGAACAGATTGAGGAGACCTTGGAGAGGTGGAGATATGCTCTAGAGAGGAGAGGAATGAAGGTCAGCCAGACTAAGACAGAATATATGTGTGTGTGAATGAAAGGGAGGGTAGAGGAATAGTGAGGATGCAGGGAGTAGAGTTGGCGAAGGTGGATGAGTTTAAATACTTGGGAGCAACAGTTCAGAGTAATGGCAAGTGTGGAAGAGAGGTGAAGAAGACAGTACAGGCAGGGTGGAGTGGATGGAGAAGAGTGTCAGGAGTGATTTGTGACAGACGAGTACCAGTAAGAGTGAAAGGGAAGGTCTACAAAAGGGTAGTGAGTCCAGCTATGTTATATGGGTTGGAGACAGTGGAATTGACAAAAAGGCAGGAGTCACAGCTGGATGTGGTAGAGTTAAAGATGTTAAGATTTTAACTGGGTGTGACAAGGGTAGACAGGATTAGGAATAAGTATATTAGAGGGTCAGCCCAGGTTGGACAGTTTGGAGACAAAGCCAGAGAGGCGAGATTGCATTGGTTTGGACATGTGCTGAGGAGGGATGCTGGGTATATTGGAAAAAGGATGCGAAGAATGAAGCTGCCGGGTAAGAGTAAAAGAGGAAGGCCTAAGATAAGGTTTATGGATGTGGTTAGAGAGGACATGCAGGTGGTTGGTGTGACAGAGCAAGATGCAGAGGACAGGAAGAAATGGAAACAAGTGATCCGCTGTGGCGACCCCTAACCGGGAAAAGCCGAAAGAAGAAGAAGATCATGCAATATTTTATATGCTCTACTAATTATTCCTTTTTAATGGCAGCTTCTGTTCTAGATTCTATTAAAACCTCTGCCAGTGCTGGTCTTTTATTTAAGAGCCCCTTATTTCTTTCTCTTTGCCTATAATCTGAAATCAATCCTTGATAGCAAAGGCAATCTCTAACCTGCAGTCCAAATAAATTCTTGGCATCTTCCCCATTCTATTACCTTTCCCTTTCTAGTTATTTGCTCCCAGTACCTTGGGTCCTTTGCCAGTTTTTCCAATAAATTCCAGCCCCATCTTGCCTGTTATTTAACCACAGTCACCCCTATAGGCAGAATCTGTTTTCTCTATTCTTATGCTGGTTTAGTTCTCAGAATACTCCCTGCTATTTTATCAATATTATACTTGGTATGATTTTTGTTATTCTCCTTAAGAGCCTGCATCCAAAATCCTAACCTCTCCTTGTTTCTTGAGTTTCTCCCTGTATCATCATCATGCCTTTCCACTTTGAATTATAGTTTTCTGTTTGTGCTACATATAAGAGCCTTAATTGTGTTGCTGTAAACTACCCCCTCAAATTGGGTAATCCTAGTCCACCTTGTTCTATTGGAAGAATCAGCTTATCCCACTTGACCCTTGCTGTCTTCCCTTCCCAGATAAAATCCTTCAATTTTTTTAATTGATATCCACATCTTCTCCTCTAGTTGCTAAAAATATGCCTGACCTGTGTATAACACATTTTATCATGTCCCCATAAGTATGGATGTTGTTTTACCAATTCGTGTGTGGGTACATAATTTAACGCTATTGCCTTTCTTTTAGCTATATTAATTTTGTATCCCAAGAAGAACTGAATTGAAACTGTCTTATAATATTCCACAACACTGTAATGTCCCGTTCTGGTTTTGTCATGTATAAAATAATATCGTCTGCAAATAGAGACAGCTTTTCCCGACTACCATACCAAATATATCCTTGAATTTCTGAATCCCTTATTTTCTTTGCCAAAGATTCTAAATATGATGCAACAAACAACAAAGGGGAAAGTGGATAACCCTGCCTGATTCCTCTACCCAAGCTTAAGTTATCAGAGAGGACCCCACCCACTTTAATTTTTGCCTATGATTGTTCATACATACTCCTAATCAACCTCATAATTGTATCAGGGAAAGCAAATGCTTCCATTGCCCTGCTCATGAAGTCCCAGTCCACTCTGTCAAATGGATTCTCTGCATCAAGACTCACCAATAACAGTGGTATTTTCTTACATTCTGCTTCCCTCTGGATCATCACTGTTCTGTTAATGTTGTCAAATATTTGCCTCCCTTCCACAAAACCACACTGATGCATATCTATCAATTTCGGTATCACTTTTGCCATTTGTTTAGCCATTATAGATATAAACACTTTATAATCGTGGTTTAGAATTGAAATGGGCCTGTATGAAGCTGGATCTGATGGATCTTTACCCTCTTTAGGTATTACCATTACCAACGCATTCTCAAAGATGCTGGTACTTATCTTTCTCTTAAAATACTGTTAAACAAAACCTTCCAAATCTTTATCAGTTTTTTCCCTCCTAGCTTCCAAACTTCCACAAACATACCATCTATTCCTGGGGACTTTCCTGTAGACTGGTTATACATACCCAGTTTTATCTTATCTCTTCCTATCCTAACTGTTAGCAATTGAGCTTCATCTACCTCTAACCTTGGCATATTTAATTCTTCCATAAACATTTTCATTTGTACCTTTTCTTAATTTACATATTTCTCTGCGTTATAATAACTTTCATCAAACTTCTGAAATATTTCTAATACTTACACAAGATCTTTTATTATCTTCCTTGCTACAGGCTCTCTAAGTTTCGTGACAGCCCTTTCCACTTTCTGTTGCCTGAGTAGTTGTTCTAAAAGCTTTTGTGCCCTAGAAATATTATCAAAAAACAGTTGCTTAACAGCAACCTTTCTAAACCTGTGCATATTATCAAGGTAATCCCTTATTTTCTGTTTAGCATTCAGCATTTGCTCCTTTTCTTGTTCTGAGAGATTCCCCCTATTTTGCAATACTTTAACATTTGTTAGTCCCTCTAAATAATTCCTGTTACTTCTTAACCATATCTCCCTTTCTTTATTTCCACCCTATTTTTAAACTCCACTTTCATTTTATCCCACACCCTAGCTATATTTGCAGAGGAAATTTCTATCTTCTCTAGTAGTTCCTGAATTAATTCCAAAATCCATTCCTTAAATTCCTCTCTTTTCATCTAATAGGTGGGAAAGCACCAGTGTCTCATTTTTATTTCATTACCTTGCATTTTTCTTTTAGTTATTATTGGAACATAATCTGAAATAGTTATTGGGTGTGTTTCAAGACCTTCAATTAAAGGCACATGTTCCTGGGAGATATAAATTCTATCTAGCCTAGCCCAGTTTTTGTATCTTGGAGAATAATATGCAAATTCACTATAAACTGCTAGTACTGAATACATACCTTCCATGCCAAACATTTTCATAAATTTCTTCAAAAATCTACCCTCCTTTGTTATATTTTCCCTTCTAGCCCCCCCCGACACATCTTCA
This sequence comes from Protopterus annectens, assembly GCF_019279795.1. Lineage (NCBI taxonomy): Eukaryota > Metazoa > Chordata > Ceratodontiformes > Protopteridae > Protopterus > Protopterus annectens. The sequence continues at coordinate 1,972,199,333 of NC_056733.1, forward strand.
CTGTTCCAAGCCAAATTCCAGTCTCCACCTATAAGTAATATTCCTTGCTGAAAGGTGATTATTTCTTAAGCTCCATTATAGCAGTTTTAGGTGGAATGTAAATGCATGCCAGTGTAATCCTCCTCCCTTGCCAGTAACTCCTTAGTACTGTGTATCTTCCATTATTATCTTTTTTTCCTCTTATATCAGTATTGGAACTCCTCTTGCAATTCATATAAGTATTCCTCTTTTCCTTTGCCCCATATATTCCACTGAATAACCATCCTGAAAACCTTTCTTTATCAAATTCACATGGCCAGCTATTTCCAGGTGTGCCTCCTGTAGCATAGCTATTTGCAATCTACATTTTTAATATAGTTCACTACTCTTTCTGTTTTCTACTTATCTCAAATAACATTCAGATTGAAAGGCATTACAGAAAGCATCATTTTCTTATATAGTTATTACCACCTTTTATGTATAACTGCTTTTTGTTAAATGTCTAGTTCCAACTTTTATGTTACATGCATATACTGATCTGCAGGTTCGTTTTTTATCTAGTTGTTTCTTGTCATATCCATTTGAGCCTATGCCACAACTTACATAACTTTTTGTTTTTTTGAAAACCCGCAAACAGAACAAACAACCTTCCCAAAACACCCCTAAAACCTATCAAGTTAAGAACACACAATAATATGTATTTCTTCAAATATTGATGTTTGTTTCCTAATAAGAACAAAGTTTTAAGTTGATAGCCTCACAGACAGGCTAGAGTTAACCAAAAAGAAAGGTTGGTCATGTTAAGATGCATGGGACAGCCTGTGCTATTAGGTGCTGTTTGATTTTGTCTATCTTTATACCTGTCCCAGCTGAGAAAATACTTGGTTCAAGGGTCCAGAGAGCACCCCTGCAATACCAGGCTACAACTCTTACCACACTTTTTGGCAACCAAACCAAGACTGAAACACTAAAGGTGGAAGATAGTCATGCCTCCAGGCTAGTTGCCCAACACAATGCATCTGAAATTCTACAGGTGCAACTAACACTAGGTAAGGCTGCAATACAAATTGTAGCTTGCTACAGATCCCCCACCATGCCCCAAGATTCTCACTACACCTTTCTAAACATACTGGAAAATATTAAGATACAACCAAATACCCTAATACTGGGTGATTTCAACTACCCTGCCATTAACTGGGAAAACTACTCGGGTACTAACACCTTTTCCCAACGGTTCTTGGAATTCATAAATTCCAATGCCCTGGATCAACTAATCCATTGTCTCTCCAGGGACTCCAATATCGTAGACATGGTCATTACCAACATGGGAAATAGATGCTCCACACCAGCGGTCACCTCCTCATTGGTCAGATCTGACCATAAACTAATCACCCTTGACATCCACACCCCCCCCCCAGTAAGGAAACCTCCGTAAAAAAACTTCTCCAAAGCCAACTTCATGCTACTCAAGTCAGAAGTGACAAACTTCATGACATCCATGCAGATGGGAGCTGAAAATTCGACTGCTGACTCCTACACTAAGGCACTGTATGAGCACATCCACTCATGCATGAATCGTGCCATCCCAAATAGAACCAGGATGCTCTCCTCCAAAAAAAGGAAGCCAATCTGGTGGTCCCCTGCCATAAACTAACTATACAACAGAAGGAAAAAACTGTTGCAGAAAAGAAGAAAATCCCAGGATGCAAAAAACTCCCTTACCAGCCTCAGTAAGAAGCTGAGATCCCTCATAAAATCCTCATAAGCTAGTTACAAAAATAAAATTGACAAAGATTCCAAAGACAACCACAAGGCATTCTATAGTTATGTCAAGAATCTAAATGGCAATGCTCAGATCTGCTCTGAGTTACAATAGAATGGCATTAAATATACTGATCCCAAGGATATTGCCAATATCATGGCAGATCGATTTAGTGCCAACTTCGCCTCCCTCTCAACCCCTAAAGGGCCTATCTCAATACCAAAAGATTACCAAATTCCGGTAATCACAGCCACACAGGTAGAAACCGCACTCTCCAAAACTAAGAATACAGCATCCATGGCACCAGATGATATCCCAGGCTGTGTACTACATGAACTACAAAATGAACTGGCACCTCACCTAAGTGTCATGTTTAATCATAGTCTCACCTCAGGCTTCATGCCCACTGAGTGGCACACAGCTACAGTTATCCCACTCCACAAGGGGGGATCCACCTTGGATCCCGGGAACTACCATCCCATCAGTCTGCTGAGCCTGATCTGCAAGGGCATGGAATGCATTATCATAGAACTTATAAACAAAGACATTGGCAACCTTCAAACACTGGACCTCACCCAGTTTGGGTTCATGAAGGGTTGATCCTGTCTCCTAAACCTGATTTACTTCTTCAAATCAGTCTCCAGAGCTGTGGACATGGGTAAGGTGGTCCGCACTGCCTATCTGGACCTCGCCAAGGCCTTCAACACCATCCCCTACTCTGGAATCATCGATAAACTTACTAAGCTGGGTATAAATCCCCAACATCACTTGATGGGTTGCCAACTGGCTTACTGACAGAACCCAGACTGTAAAAGTAACCGACTCCAAATCCAGCTCCAGACAAGTGACAAGTGGAGTACCTCAGGCTTCAGTCCTGGGACCGCTCTTGTTTGGCATATACTTCTCTGAAGTACAGGCCAACACTAAGAGACTCTGGCAAACAAAGTTTGCAGATGACTGCAAACTGGGAGCCATTATTGAATCCCCAAATTATGTGGATATTCTACAAAAGAGTCTTACAGAAACAGATGCTTGGTGCCAGAGCCATGGGCTCAAGCTTAATGCCAAGAAATGTATAGTTATCCCCTATGGGAAAAAACATGCACCCATGAATTACCACATAGGTGGCAGTACACTAAACACCAAAAGTGTGATGAGAGACTTAGGGACACAGGTGGACAGTGGTCTCACCTTCGATAACCACATCGCCACAACAGTCAGGAAATAGTTCCATGTGGTACACCTCATCACTAAGGGCTTTTCATCCAGAAAAATAGCAGGTCATTGTCCCACTGTACTCATCCCTCATTAGATCCATTGTAGAGTACAAAGCCCCATCTGGGTATGTACCTCACAAGACATCTGCAACAGCTGGAAAGTCTGCAGAAATACCTCACTAAAAAAATCACAGGCCTAAAGCAGATGCCCTATGCTTACCATCTAAAAAAAACTCCAGCTATACTCTGTGGCATATCATCTACTCAGTAGCAATCTCTGCTTAACATACAAGGCCATGTCAAACCCTGAGCTGGTGGACATGCTCCACTTAAAGAAATCCCAATCCCTCAGAGCCATACACTCCAGGGATCTAAACCTTGTCATCACAATAAACAAAACATGCTGGAGGGATAGGCTCCTGACCCAGAGACTCCCCATACTCTGGAATAGACTGCCCATACATGTCAAGCAGAGCGCCTCCTTGGCCCTCTTCAAAAGGAGCCTTGATAACTGGATGGGAGATAGGAAATTCACCCTGGGGATCACATCAGTTGCCCTGCTAGACAGGGGTCCGGGGAAGTAAATATTGTGGCAAGAAATATCCAGGGAATTGTTATGGCTAGGGTTGTATAGGCCCTAGGGCCGATAGTCTAGTACCAACCTATGAACCTATGAATGCTTTCAGTAAACACTTTTTCCAAGCCATTTCTCTTTATCAAATTGTCTTCTAGTGACATGCAAACCAGACACAAAACTGCTAAGGATACCTTGTTTACCAGAAAAAGCCTTATAATATTAAATATTCTTTTTCATTTACATGCTTTGTAATAAATGTGTTACTGGATAATGCCTAGGGCCTTAATCCAGTCATTTCCCATGTGAAAAAGCACACTGATTTTTCTTTTGTCATACTCTCTTAACCAGACTTTTCCCCTCTCCCCTCTTCCCCTCTTTCTTTTTTGACATAGCAGTGCCTACATTTCTTAAAATTAAACAAGGAAAAAAGATTAGAAAGGAGAAAAAGAAAAACAAAGCAAAAGCACCTGTTTATATTAGTATCCCCACTGCATTTCAAAAAAAAAACTGAGAAAACTTTACATCAAGTCTAAATTAGTTTTGTCTTATCATTAAAGCTCTCCCAGCTGGGAAAAACCCTGATTGCTTTCAGAGAACATTATGTCCTACCCAGTTTCTCTTTTCCTATTCCCTCAGCCAATCCCCTTCCACCAGACTGTCTCCAGTTTCTCTTTATCAGATTGTCTCCATGGAGACATGAGAACCAGACAACCAGTTTCTATTTATCAGATTGTTTCCATGGAAACATGAAGACCAACTGCAGAATTGCTACTAAGTATACACGCATTTGTTAGAAAAAAGCCTCATAATATTCAATATCCTTTTTCATTTACTTGCTCTCTCTTAAAACTAATCAATCTATGATCCTCAATCCAGTCATTTCCTCATGCAAGAATGAGAAAAAGCACATTAATTTTAACTTTATCATGCCTTTTTAACCAGGCTCTTTTTATTGTATTGCCTATATTTCTCAAAACTGTACAAGAAGAAAGACAGAAGAGGGAAAAAAGAAAAAAAAACAGTACCAGTTTACAATCCCCATTACACTTAAAAATAGCATGTAAAAAAACATACACCACAAATGTAGTACTATTGATGGCACAGTGGTGCAACAGTAGTGTTGTCGCCTCCCAGCAAGAGGTTCTCTGGTTCAATTCTCAGCTGGAATGCCTTCTGTGTGGATTATGCATGTTCTCCCTGCATTCATGTGGGTTTGCTCCAGTTTCCTCCCACATTACAAAGACATGCATCTGGAGTGTTTCTCCCCGGGCCTCTGCTGAAAATTGGCTTGTTCCAAGTCGGACTTTCCTGGTTAACAAATGTTAAATAAATTTAAAAAAGAAAATGTTTTCTTTACTTACAGTTAGCTTTCTCCCCTCTCTTCCCCTCCCCAAAACATTTTTCCAAACAATAATGACATAAAGTAGGGCATATACTTTAGAGTCCCCTTACTGGTTTTATTACTGTTCTTATGTATCACTCAAATCCTGTCTCTGCTTCATTTCCAACAAACTCTCAATTCTTCTAGTCAACTCTCATGCTCCCTTCCTAGTCTCCATTTTCCATTGAAATACTGAAAAAGTTTTCCAGTTACATTCTCTCTGTGGTCTTTGTTACCAGAAGAACAAGAAGCAGACTTTCCTTCTCTTTCACAGCTCACTTTTTGTTGAACAAACTTTTGTGTTTCCTCCTTAACATGCATTTCATCAAAAAATGATTTTGTCCCTCAGGGAGGAATACCTTAAAGATAGTTGAATACAGCAGTATGAATCTCACACCTGCATCTCGACATGCCCTGAATAGTGGAATGAATTTACTCCTCTTCTGCCTGGTGTACAATCAGTTGCCTTTTGCCACAATTTTGTTAGAATCAACTCCATCTGCTTGTAGGATTGCATCTTTATTATTAAAGGTCTAGGTTGCTTTCTTATAGCTAGGTTTGGAGCATACACAGGATGTGCCCTTTCAACTAACAACTCCTGCTGTGAAATACCAGTACAGTTGCTTATTTGTGCTTTCATAAAATTAATGCAGTCTGTTCCTTCCAGCTTCCCTGATATAGCTGAAAATCTCAGGTGCTATGTCCTCTAATTCTGTTATATTTTGAAACATCTCTTCCTGAGCAGTTTCATATTCAGCCAGCCTTTTCTTCATTCAACCTCTGATTTTTGCAGCTTTATCATCTCATCTGAATATCTGTTTAAAGCTTCTTCCATTTTTTCAGCTTTTTGTTGTTTGTATTGATATAATCCAGCAGTATTTTGTTTATTTTAACCAGGTCTATATACTGTTGCCTTATATCTTCCTTTAGGTTATTAGAAGTCATGTTGCACCAAGTTGTTTTAGTATAATAGTATGGTCTATTTGCATAGATGCACCTTGTTAACTAATGTTATTCATGTATATGTGTTGTGTGTAGACAGCTCATACTGGCGTCTAATTATTTCTATATAATTGTGCTGTTACTGGTGGATAGAATCACATTAGAGACCCAGGACAGAGTGCTGCTTCCTATATTTTTATCTGTTACTGCATACCTGTCAGCTGAGGTCCCTTCTTACTGATGTGTTTTTCCAATTGGGTCAGTATCTGCATATACTAGTAGTTGATTCAAGACATATTTTCCGGTATGCAGTAGCTATTTGCTCAGTTTGTTGTTTTAATCTTTATAATATATCTTTACCATCACAAAAGTGCTTATTCCTCTCTGTACTCTTCTTTTCTAGACCTAACACCACTCTAAGTATTCAGCTGCTGTATCACCTTTATCTTGTATCCAACTGGTGGATACACTGTTATAAGAAATGTGCAGTCCGGGTCTGAACTATCTGCAAACACAAACAGCTAAAGTTAACTTTGAGTATGTGTCTACCTGTTTGAGCTAATATTCATTATCCCCTGGAGAGCACTCTGCTTTGGCTTGTAAGCAGCCCTCCCCCCACACACATACACTCATCTTCCATTTTCTCTTTTATTCCATTCTGTTAGCAAATAGTATCCATAACTGATCAAATACTGTGTGTTTGTTAATTTAAATTGAGACCACAGTAGCCTACTGATACAGGTTATCCTGTTTTTCCACCTAAGAAATGACTTACAGCTTCAGAGCAGTCCTTGGTCAATTCTGATTGTTTCTTAAACACAAACTTCTCTTTTCTTGGATCTTGGCTAATTAGCAGCAGTACAAAATAACTGCCTGCTGCCACCCTTGTTCTCCCCCTCCCCTTTCCCTGTTTATTACCTTAAGTCAATCCCAAAGTTAATAAATCTTACCTGTGGCAGGCACCATTCTTAAAACTATAACCACCCTTTGAGCACTTTATGCTCACCCTTGCCATAAAATTTACTAAAACTGCTTGAACTGGGGCACAGCTAACTGATAGTTCATGGAAATACAGGGTACCTACCTTAGTCTCCACATTCACTATCATATGTTCTTATATCAGTTTACTCTGTTACCTGATTGTTTTCAGCCCCCTCGTAAGAGTAATTAGCAGGGTCTCTGCCTGCTCCTCTCCTCACCCTGCCCCCATTTCCCACCCACCCCAGTGGTCCTACCTTTATTACACTCGCAAACCCCTCCCATCTTTCCAACAAGCAACCACAGCACTAAACCCAACACTACCTCCTCCATCTTCCCACTACTATCCCTCCTCCTCAGCTTACATGTATAAGCATACCATACCTATGCTCACTGCATGCCCTCTCCTTGCATATCTTACATCCTACCAAATCTCCATCATTCCCCCACTCAACTACTACCACTGTACTACTACTCACACCACCACTCATCTCACCCTCACTCAGCTCCCCTCCCAACAACTCAAGAACCATCCCTATGCACCCCCCCACATATGCTATCAACTATATTACTCAAACAAAAAGCATCCCTACAACTTAACATAGTAACCCTCCCACCATACCTATTACACACAGAGCACAATCATAAAGTTTCCCTAATAAACAAACACATTCAAAAACTGAGAAAACTAATAACCTCATGCATATCAAAACTAGCCCAAAGTGGAGATATCCACCCCAACCCTGCTCCCACCATCTCCAACCCCACTCCTCATAATCAGACTAGAAGCCACAACTTCTCCCAAATCACAGCCAATAGTAAGCCAAGTGGCCTCCTACTACTAAGCCTAAATGTTAGAAGTATATCCAACAAGTTCCATGAACTCCATGCCACCATAGACTTGTACTCCCCAGACATAGTCATTCTGACAGAAACCTGGCTAAAACCTCACATTACCAGTGATTAAATCCTCCCTACCAGTTATGGCATACTAAGAGTATACCCGCTAAAGAAGAAAGGAGACGGTATAGCTATAATATTTAAACAGCATCGAAGCATCCAGATCTTAAAATCATCAGCTCCACAAATAGGCAATGAAGAAATAATATATACCAACCTCAAAATAAACCAAAATAAAACCATCAACATAACTGGATGCTATGTCCCACCTGGCCAAAACATCCCTCCACTAGAAAACCTTCTCAGCTGGACTACCCACCATCTCCCCCAAGAAACTATAATTTTAGGTGATTTCAATATTGACTGGCAATCCTGTTCTGGCAACCATCCAACCCATCATCTAAACCTTCATGGCTTCACCCATCTAGTCCTGTCGCCATCCTGGATAAATAAAAACTCCAGCAAGCACAGTATTCTGGATTGGATACTAGTCAATAAGAGCCCCCAGTCATATATAGCAAGCTGCTTAACGGATAGCCTCAGTGATCACTTCCCAACATTCCTACTCAAAAAACACATATACCAAGTTAAACCTGTCATCTACCATCAAATATGTAAAAAACTAAACTTTAACCCATTCACATTCATCTCATTCCTCAAAGAATGTAACTGGCATCCTCTAAAGTACCTCAGTCTTGATGACACAGTTGAATTTTTTAATACTACCTTCCTGAGCATCCTTAATTACCACGCCCCAATAAGACTTTCCAGAACCAAAGCACAACCCTCCCCATGGCTACAGAAAACCACTAAGTCAGAAATGAAAAACAGGGATAAAGCCTGGGAGCACTGGCGCAAAACCAAAACCCCCTCAACTAGACAGAAATTCCTAGAACTATACAATAGAGTCAAAACGCTAATAAAACAGGACAAATTCTAATACTACCAGTCTGCCATACACTCCTCCCAACACAAACCCGAACAATTCTGGTCCTCCATAAACTCCATCCTCCACCCAGGTAAAGTCAGTATCCCTCCTCCTAACATCTCTCACTCCTCTGAAAATATTGCTACCTCATTCAACACACACTTAACACAAAAACCATACTATCACTAGCTAGACAACACAACCCCCCTCCACTCCAACCCACACTTCAACTAGTAATCTCCCCACTGTCTTCTCTTTTTCTCCTGTTCCTACCTCCAACATAAAAAAACTCTTAACTAAACTTAAGCCCACCTAATTAGCAGCAGACAACCTCCCAAGTGAATACCTACAAACTGCAGATGATGTTCTAGCCTACCCAGTACCATAGGTTCATAGGTTCATAGGTATGTACTAGGCTATCGGCCCAAGGGTCTACGTAAGCCTAGCCAACAAGGTTCCCTGGTTTACACCACCCAAGAAAGTTATTTTCCTTTGCCACTGTCGAGCAGAGACAGAGAAGTGATCCCCGGGGTGTATTTCCTATTTCCCATCCACTCATCAAGATTTTTCTTGAAGAATGCTAATGAAGAACTTTGCTTGACATAGATGGGTAGCCTGTTCCAGAGTATGGGAAGTCTCTGGGACAGGAATCTATCCCTCCAGCATGTCCTGTTTATTGTGGTGACAAGGTTTAGGTCCCTAGAGTGTGTAGCTCAGAGGGATTGGGATTTCTTTAGGTGTAGCATGTCCAACAGCTCTGGGTTTGACATAGCTTTATATGTTAGGCAGAGATCACCTCAGAGTAGGTGATATGCTATGGAGTAAAGCTGGAGTTTTTTGAGGCGATCAGTGTAGGGCATTTGTTTGAGGCCAGTAATCCTCTTTGTGAGGTACTTCTGTGGCCTTTCCAGCTGCTACAGATGTCTTGTGAGGTACATTCCCAAAGGGGCGTTGTACTCTACAATGGGTCTAATGAGTGTCGGGTAGAGGGGAACAATGACCTCTTTTTTCCTGGATGAGAACCCTTTTATGATGAGGTGTGCCATGTAGAAGGACTTCCTGACTACTGTGGTGATGTGACTATCAAAGGAGAGACTACTGTCCACCTGAGTCCCAATGTCTCTTATCACACATTTGGTGTTAAGTAGATTGCTGCCTATGTGGTAGTTCATGGGTACAGAGTTTTTACCAAAGGGGACGACACTGCACTTTTTGGCATTGAGCTTGAGGCCATGGCTCTGACACCAGGCATCTGCCTCAGCGAGGCCCTTCTGTAAGATGTCCACATCATTTGGGGACTTGACTATGGCTCCTAGTTTGCAGTCATCTGCGAACTTCGTTAGCTAGAGGCCTTCTGTGTTAGCCTATACTTCAGAGAAGTAGATAGCAAATGGGAGAGGTCCCAGGATGGAACCCTGTGGTACTCCACTTGCCACTGCTTTGAGGTCAGATTTGGAGTCTGCAACTTTTACAGTGTGGGTTCTGTCAGTGAGCCAGATGCAACCCATCTTGTGACTTAGGGATTTATACCTAGTTTAGTGAGTTTAGCTATAATTCCAGAATGGAGGATGGTGTTGATAGCTTTAGCGAGGTCAAGATAGGCTGTGTGAACCACCTTACCCTCATCTACGGCTTTGGTGTCTGCCTCAAAGAAGTTGATCAGGTTCAGGAGGCATGATCTGCCTTTCACAAACCCGAACTGGGTGGGATCCAGAGTTTGGAGGTTACCAATGTCTTTGTTTATGAGTTCCATGATGATACATTCCATGGCCTTGCAGACCAGGCTCATCAGGCTAATAGGTCTATAGTTCCCGGGATCAGTGGCGGCTCCCCCTTTATGGAGTGGGATAACTGTTGCTGTGCCCATTCAGTGGGCACAAAGCCTGATGCGAGACTATTACTGAACATGGTGCTTAAGTGGGGAGCCAGTTCGTTCTGAAATTCATGTAAAATGCAGCCTGGGATGCTGCCCGGTCCCATGGATGCTGTGTTTTTGGCTTTAGAGAGTGCAGCTTTTACCTGCATAGTTGTGATTACAGGGACTCTGCATTCTTCCTGTATAGATCCATCTTGATTAACCAATCTCTTAGAGAAAGTTACATTCCCACACTATGGAAAGTATCATATATAATTCCTCTCCACAAAGGTGGCCCCTCCACAGAACTAACCAATTACCGCCCCATAGCTATTCTCTTTCCACTCTCCAAAATACTAGAGAGATGCATTCACTCTCAGGTCTCAGACTACCTCCTTACTAACAAACTCCTTTCCAATATTCACCATGGTTTCCGACCAAACCAAAGCACCACCACTGTCTTACTCTCCTTTACTAATACTATCCTTCAGCATAAAAACAATGGCTATCTCTCCTTTGTTACTTTCCTAGACCTATCTAAAGCATTCAACATGGTCCCACACAAACAACTCATTTCTGTCCTCAATAACCTATCCTTCTCTCAATCAGTCACCAACTGGTTTCAGAGTTACCTGCCAACAATCTGTTGTATGGCAGAATGACATATCTCCCCAACTACCTGTCTCTGTAAGGGTTCCCCAAGGATCCATCCTTGGACCCCTACTCTTCTCTATTTTCACCAATAATCTAGCCTCTGCCATCAAACATGGCACACTCATACAATACGCAGATGACTCAACCATTATCTGCTCACCCCAATCCCTACCCAAACTGCAAAAAGTCACACAGGAAACCTTATCCTCTGTTGAAACTTGGTTATCCAATGCCCAATTAATACTCAACCCAAACAAAACTAAACTACTCATCTTCCAACCCACCAAACATACTCAAAAAAACACTCACATTAACATCACAGCAAAAGACAACACCACTATACACCCAACAGAACACACCAAACTGCTAGGAGTTGAAATAGACAATAAACTAAAATTTGACATTCACATATCCATGACCATAAAAAAAGTCCACAAAAAACTAGGAGCGTTATACAGAAATAAGCAACTTCTCACCAAAGCAGCAAAGATTTCAGTAGCAAATTCCCACCTTATCTCCATCCTACATTATGCCTCTCCAATATATACCAACCTAAGGCAATGCAATCTAAACAAGCTCGAGACCTGCTACAACAAAATTGCCAAATTCGCCACAGGGGCATCCTACCATAGTCACCACTGTCTCTCCCTTGCTGAACTGGGCTGGCTTAAACTCCCTCACCTCCTTCAATGGTATCAACTCACACTCGCCCACAAACTAGTAAACCATCCACTAAAAGTCCCATCCCTCCAGAATCTACTCCAACCCTATCGCACCACCAGACCACTAAGATCCAGCAACAAAAATCCCTTACAGGTCACTAAAGCCAATAACTCTGCTGGAGAAGCACTATTCTCTTGCGCCATAGCCAAATTATGGAACTCCCTCCCACCCACAATTACCTCTGTACCATCATGCACCCACTTCAAAACTTTACTAAAAGTGCACCTACAAACATGCTGGCTATGCCCTTGCAACTTCCCCTCTAATATCACCCACCCCATCCACCCACTACCTTTCTTTCCACCCCACTAACTACCTTGATTATAGCAAGCTCGGATGCTCATACGCCTAACTACTTATTATACAGCAGGAACTTCTTATTGTAACAATTGTTAATGTCTGTTATGTACTTCACAGATGATAAAGATTCTAGTTGTCTACTAATGTACTATGTTCTTCATCTGTAACTATGTTTGTAATTTTTAATTGCTATGTTGATCAAATTGTTAATTGCTATGTAAATACAATGTAACTACTGTCTGTATATTTTAACTGTGGAGCTTTTCTCCCCGGGCCTCCGCTGAAAATGGACCTACGTCCAGTCGGACACTCCTGGTCAACAAATGTAAATAAATCAATAATGTCTGAAAGTTGCATTGCTTTTTTGCTGAACAGCTGCAGAGCTTTCCCCAGTCAGTGTTTCTTCCTCACGTTTTATAGCTGATTTTTTCCAGGTCTTCTGTATTTCTTTATTCCTGGCATCCAGGCAGTGCACTTACTAGCCAGTTTCTGAAATTTACCCATAAACACAAGTCTACTGGCCTTCTCTGTTGAGTTCCTGTTTTCACCCTGGGTGAGCTAGAAACAAGCAGTTACTCAATGTGCAGCTACCTTGGAAGTCTCAAGAAAATACCTGATCTTGAGGCTATCCCGCAACTTGAACACATAGGTTTTTGGAGTTACTGAGATGTAGTCAGGCCTGATAGAAACTGTGGTGGCATTTCCATATTTGTCAAGGACCACTTCACCTCTAGAAAGATCAAAGACCCACAAACGGAACTCAATGAACTCCAACTTACCTTGAACAAGATCAAACTATCAGCTTATAGACTGTCACGAGACATCCGCTATATCCTGTGATGATAAATAAAAATAAATGAAAACGAAAAAGAGTGTGTGTGTGTGTGTGTGTGTGTGTGTGTGTGTGTGTTATGTCTCTGTCTGTGAGTGAGTGAGTGTGTGCATAAAAGCAGAATATATGTATTTGTGAAAGCAGATGAGAATGTGCATGTGTGTATAAGACAGAGTGAAGAGTGAGACTGATCGAGCCATTATTTTACACTCACTAAGCAGCACTTTTACTGTTTATCGAATGTAAAATAAAAATAAATGAAATGGAAAAAAGTGTGTGTGTGTGTGTGTGTGTGTGTGTGTGTGTGTGTGTGTGTGTGTGTGTGTGTGTGTGTGTGTGTGCAAGGTGTGTGTGTGTGTGTGTGTGTGTGTGTGTGTGAGAGAGAGAGAGGGAGAGAGACTGTGAAGAGTGAAAGTGATCCCTTTACACAGCAGAATCAATTAAGAGGTTTGCATACCTCTTGACCATACCTCTCAACCTCTCGCACAATAAATCTGGACAGAGCCACAAATAATAGGGACAGATTTTAAATATTTCTCTTATAAACTTAGAAAGTTGCTAGAATAAGGTTTCCATTACCATGTATTTTCTGAGGATAGGAAATCTCAAACTCCAATGTCTGTCATTATTTAATGACTTCAATAACCAGTGATTTACAGAAGTTTCACTTTTACCACGTCACAAACATTCTTTTTTTTATTTTATTTCCATTTTATTGACTGTCAGGGTCTGCAGGGTGTTTTATTTTGAAAAATGACCAGATCATCTCCCCATCACTTCCGTCTGTACCTCTTTCCCTCACTTGTCTCTGTCACATGCTTCATACCAGATAAATTAAGTCCACAATTTAACCCTAGCTAAAGTGAGTAAAACAACAAATATTAAGCTATTCCAGAAGTAACTGTCATTACTTATAAACTAAGCCCTTCCTGTTTTTTTATCTGATGAAGTTTTCTGTGAAAAATGAAAGTGCTTATATCAAACCCATTGAATAAATTACCTTAACAGCAGTTACTCCTGGACTAGCATGGTTTTAATTGTTATACCAGTTTACTTGATTGCATTTATTATTTAACATGAGTGAAAAACAAATGTCTCTGGACAGCTTCTTTGGAAAAGGAGAAAGATCCAATGATGAGACAACAGAAGACTGTAAGACAGCCATCAAAAAGAAAGCTACATTTAAAAGAAAATACCAAGAGTACTACTTAAATGACAGGTTTATAGCGACAGGTAATTCTCATGCTCCAAGCCCACTCTGTATAATATGTGGTGACTGGCTATCCAATGAAGCCATGAAGCCTTCGAAACTGCTTCACCACATAGAGGCCAAGCACCCTGCATTAAAAGACAAGCCTATGGAGTTCGTGAAAGAAAAAAATCATGACAACGAAGGACAGAAGTAATTATTGAAGGCCACCACTTCAAGAAATCTGTCTGCACTGAAAGCATCATACTTAGTGGCTAACCATACTGCTAAGGCTAAGAACCCTTTTACTGTTGGTGAAGACTTGATCTTTCCTACTGCTAAGGACATTTGTTGTGAACTTTTAGGAGCAGCTGCAGTTAAAAAGGTAGCATGGGTTCCTCTTTCAGCTAGCACTGTCACTAGATGAATTGATGAAACAGCAGCGGACATTGAGGCACAATTGTTATAATGTGTCATCATGGTATGCAATCCAGGTTGATGAGTCTATTTATGTTGACAACAAGGCAATAATTCTTGTTTTGTGCAATACATATTTCAGGAGGATGTGCATGAGGATATGTTATGTGCATTATCATTGCCAACCAACACCACAGCTGCAGAACTATTTAAGTCTAAATTATTACATATCAGGAAAAGTGAATTGGTCTATTTGTGTCAGTGTATGCATGGATGGAGCTGCTGTCATGAATTGACAGGTTTCTGGTTTCACTACTCGAATCAAGTAGGTCGCGGCTGAATGCTAGTCTACACACTGTGTCATTCACACAGAAATGCTGGTTAGCCAAAAATTGTCATCTGAACTTAACAGCATTTTGAATGGAGTCATTAAAGTTATTAACCACATCAAAGTACATGCCTTTAACTTGCAATTGTTCAAGTAGCTTTGTGGGGAGATAGACACAGAGCACAAATGCCTTTTCTTATACACAGAAGTTAGATGGCTTTCTAAAGGTAGATCTCTGGACAGAGTGTTTGAGATATGAGAGCCACTCCAGAGGTTTATTTTAGAAAAACAGTCAACACTGGCAGCACATTTCAGTAACATGGAATGGATCTGAAAACTCGCTTACTCACTTGACATATTCAGCCTGCTCAACAAACTCAATCTGTCACTTCAGGGGAGAAGGACAACTGTTTTCAAGTTGGCAGATAAAGTGGCTGCATTCCAAGCCAAACTGGAACTGTGAGGATAGCGAGTGAACATAGGGATATTTGACATGTTTCAAACATTAGCAGGGATTTTGGAAGAGAATGAGCCCGGGCCTTCATTCTCCCAACTGGTGCACGATTACCTATCTTTAGAGCATTACTTCCCAACCACAAATGACCCATGCACTGGGAAGGAGTGGATCTGTGACCCATTTGTATTAATACCTCACTGTGTGTGAGGTACTAACTGGATATTGTCTACATTTATTAAGCATCTGTTTGGGTTTTTGTTCTGATTTCCTGCCAAGGAGTGTATCATATTGTTTCACCCTCCCTCCCTATTGGTATCATGTTCTTATACTTGGTGGCTTTGCAGTTGCCCGCCCCTACTGTAAATTTGATCTGGGACACGCCTCCCACTCTAGGGTCATTACCTCATTCTACCTATTCCAGGGAGAACATTTGAGAAGGCCAACCCACTTAATTTCTGCTCCTCCTTTCCCTTTTCCACTTTACAAAATAAAAATTTCTAAACTTGTTTCCTGCCTTTCCTGTTAAGTCGTCTAGTACAGATACAGATTTGCTGTATCCAGGACTGTTTGTAAGCTTCTGAGCCCCCAAGCCTTTCTGTGTTGGAGGGAAGCCTTCTAGCTTAATTTTGTTTCTTAGAACTAGCCAATTTTTTAGTTTCAGCACTCATATCTGTTTCTTTGAGCTCAGCACTTTTTCAGAACTCATTGTAAGCACTAAATAAGCTACAAATTACTACACCACTCAACTTTCCTTACTTGTCTAGAGGAAAACAGTTTTTAGTACTTAATAAATAAGCACTTATCCAGGCATGTCTAAGGGTCAGCTATTTGTGTTTTCTCCTGTCTACCTGATGAATCTGGGCATCTTGGGGCAATGCAGCAATTACCTCATGTACACAGACAACTCTCTCCTGCTACCACCCAACACTACAACCTGTCAGAGATGCACTTATATAGCCAAACTGGAAGCAGAGCTCTCTTCACCCAAGACTGGACTAGACAGTCAAGACGAGAAGGTAAACACTTGCACCACACCATCACATAGTCCCTCAAAACCTACACCACCAAAACACACATACAGAAACACAAAACACACACCTACATTCATGGAGGCTCTCAATAAAAATCTACCCAAGCAACAGCAGAAACGCAAGCAACCTCCACCCCCCAACACAACCCAAATGACACATAGCCACAAACTCAGTGTGCCAGTCAACCACAGCCCATAAGGCATAACAACGTACCCAACACTCTAGCCATAGGTGACTCTATAGTCAGACACACTGATGTTCCACTCACCAGGCTAAACAAGGAGAAAGTTACTGTCAACTGCCTGTCAGGTGCCAGGATCCACCTCATAGCACACACACTCAGGTCACTCCACAACAAGTACAAATATGACTCTGTCTTTGTCCATGTTGGTGTGAATGACCTGAGATGTACCTCCCTGGACTACATGAAAAGAGACAAGGAGGAGCTGTCCGATCTTGTAGCCCAGGCAAATATGACCCTAGCCCTGGGTAGCATCTTGTCATCACCCAGAATGATATCACAGTACAAGGACAAAATGATTGACTTCAACAATTGGCTAAGCTTCTGGTGTCATTGTAAGGGGATCCAGTATCTATCTGCCTGGGATGACATGATCGACAAACCACGATGCTTTGCCAGAGATGGCCTGCACCGGTTGCCCTTGGGATTCTGGAAACTGGCTAAGGCTCTTGCAACCCCTATAGTGCCTTTTTTAGGTAAGGTTAAAATGACAAATTCACCACTGTAACAGGTACAAGCAAGCAAGATCTGAGAGTAATGCTACTCAATGCTAGAAGTCTAAGCCTCAAAATGCACTCACTGGAGGCCCTCCTTAAAATGGAGAACATCATCTGTGCAGTGTCAGAGACCTGGTTCAAGGCTCCAGAGAGCACCCCTGCATTACCAGGCTATAATTCATACCACACCTTTCTGCCACCTAACCTGGACCGAAACACTAAAGGCAGAGGCATGTCCATGTTCATTAAGGATATCCACACCTCCAGGCTAGTTGCTCAGCATAATGCATCTGAGTTTATCCAAGTGCAACTAGCTCTGGGCAAGACCGCAATCCAAATTGTAGCTTGCTACAGATCCCCCACCATGCCCCAGGATTCCCACTCCTCATTTCTTGATACACTAGAAAATATTAGTGTACAACCTAACACCCTAATAATGGGTGATTTTAACTACCCCACCATTAACTGGGAAAACTACTCATGTACCAACTCTTGTGCTCAACGTTTTCTGGAATTCATAAATTTCAATGTCTTGGATCAACTTATCCACATCCCCACCAGGGGCAGCAATATCCTAGACCTGGTCATTACCAACATGGACAACCGGTGTTCTACACCAGAGGTCAATTCCTCATTAGTCAGATCACCCTAGACATGCACATCATACACATTAGGAAAACCACCGTAAAAAATTTCTCCAAAGCCAATTTCACGCTTCTTAAGACAGAAGTGGCAAACTTCACGACACGCATGCTGATGGACAATAGAGGTACAACTACTGAATCCTACACAAATGCACTTTATAAGCACTTACACGAGTGCATGGATCATGCAATCCCTAACAGAACCAAGATGTTAACCTCCAAAAAAAGGAAGCCAATCTGGTGGTCCCCTGCCATAAACAAACTCTACAAAAGAAGAAAGAAACTGTTGCAAAAAAGAGTAAAATCCCATGATTGGAGGAACTCCCTGGTCAGCCTCAGTAAGAAGCTGAGATCCCTCATAAAATCCTCCAACGCTATTTATGAAAACAAAATCACCACTGATTGTAAAGTCAATCACAAAGCATTCTATAGCTATGTCAAGAATCTCAATGGCAACACTCAAATCTGCTCTGAGTTACAGCACAATGGCACTAAATATACAGAACCAACTGATATTACCAACATCCTGGCAGATAGATTCAGTGCTAACTTTACCCCCCTCTCAGCCCCATTAGCCTGATGAGCCTGGTCTGCAAGGCTATGGAGCGTATCATCATGGAACTTATAAACAATGACATTGATAATCTCCAAACTCTGGACCCTACCCAGTTTGGATTTGTAAAAGGCAGATCATGTCTCCTAAACCTGATAGACTTCTTTGAAGCAGTCACCAAAGCCGTAGATGAGGGTAAGGTGGTTCACACAGCCTATCTAGATCTCGCCAAGGCTTTCAACACCATCCCCCACTCTGGAATTATAGATAAACTCACTAAACTAGGTATAAATCCCTATGTCAGAAGATGGGTTACCAAATGGCTCACTGACAGAACCCACACTGTGAATGTAGCAGACTCCAAATACAACTTCAGACCAGTGACAAGTGGGGTACCACAGGGTTCAGTCCTGGGTCCTCTCCTGTTTGGTATCTACTTCTCAGAAGTACAGGCTAACACAGAAGGTCTTTGGCTAATGAAGTTTACAGATGACTGCAAACTAGAAGCCATAATTAAAACTCCTAACAATGTGGACATCCTACAAAAGGGCCTCACTGAGACAGATGCCTGGTGTCAAAGCCATGGCCCCAAGCTCAATGCCAAAAAGTGCATTGTCATCCCTTTTGGTAAAAACTCTGTACCCATGAGCTACCACATAGGTGATAGTCTACTTAACACTGAAAGTGTGATAAGAGACCTTGAGACACAGGTGGACAGTAGTCTCTCCTTTGATAATCACATCACCACAGTAGTCAGTAAATCCTTCTACATGGCATGCCTCATCACAAAAGGTTTCTCATCCAAGAAAAAAGAGGTCATTGTTTCCCTCTACTCATCACTCATTAGACCCATTATAGAGTACAACGCCCCTTTTGGTATGTACCTGACAAGACATCTACAACAACTGGAAAGGCCGCAGAAATACCTCACAAAGATTATTACCAGCCTCAAACAGATGCCCTACGCAGACCTTTTAAAAAAACTCCAGCTTTACTTTGTCGCATATCGCCTACTCAAAGGTGATCTCTGCCTAACATACAAAGCTATGTCAAACCCAGAGCTGTTGGACATGCCCCACTTAAAGAAATCCTAATCCCTGTAAGTTACATGCTCTAGGGACCTAAACCTTGTCACCACAATAAACAGAACATGCTGGATGGATAGATTCCTGTCCCAGAGACTTCCCATACTCTGGAACAAACTACCTATCTATATCAAACAAAGCTCCTCATTAGCACTCTTCAAGAAAAATCTTGATGATTGGATGGGTTAATAGGAAATTCACTCCGGGGATCACTTCTGTGGCTCTGCTCGACAGGCTAACAGGAAAATAATTTTCTTGGGTGGCAAAAGCCAGGGTACCATTTGGCTAGGCTTATAAAGGTGCTAGGGCCAATAGCCTTGTACGTACCTATGAACCTAAGAACAGACCAGGTGAATTGACCTTGTCAGTGCTGGAAGATTAACTGCTTGAGACTGCAAATCACAGTGGCCTTAAAAGTATGTTTGAGACAACTTCAACTCTGCCAACGTTCTAGATTAAAATCAAGGTGGAATATCCTGAGATTGCCACAAAAGCACTGAAAATCCTGCTTCCATTTCCAACATCCTATCTTTGTGATGTTCAGTTCTTCTGCAGTGACAGCAACCAAAACAAAATTATGGAGTAGGCTAGACATAAGGAACACACGTCAGGTGTCATTGTCTCTCATCACGCCTAGATGGGACCATCTCATTGTAGGAGAAACATGCTCAGAGCTGCTATTAATTCTCCATTATGGTCGGTTGTATTTATTAAACAGTTTATTATGCCTACGTGTTAGCTGGTCCATGGAAAATTGTCTTACATGAAACCAATCTATGGTGCAAAAAAAGGTTGGAGACTGCTGGGCTAGCCAATGCCACACTTTAAAATGATAATGTAGTCACTAATCATGGAACCTGGATTGATAATTCCCTCTCCATTGACAACCATGTAGCAGCAGCAGCCAGAAAATCCTACCGTTTATCACAACTAATATCTAAAGGCCTATTACTCAGGACAAAAGAAGTTACCATCCACTTTATGCAACTGTGATTAGACTAAGTATTAAGTGCAATACCCCCTTCAGGTTGTACCTTTCTAAACATATTAAGTAATGGGAGAGGCACCAGAGGTTCCTAACCAAGAAGATGCTTGGCTTAAATTCTCTGAGCTACCAAGAAAGGTTTTAAGTGATATCCATTTACTTGACTTCTTGCAGGTTCTTGTATGGTGATCTATACCTTTCATTCTTTGCTTCCTCCTTGATCTGCTGCATCTTTGCAAGTCAAATAGCTCCACAAATACCAGTCCTAGAGACTTAAATCTTTACCATCCTATACAAATAACATGCTGGAAAGACAAATTTATTACCCATGTCTAACCCGGGTCTATATTAGAACATCAAGGTTTAAAATCTTCGAATATTTTAATATCGAACCCTACGGAGCGAAAGCTGAAAATATCGAAGGAACAGAAACTCGGATCATAGGGAAAGAATTTGGTTGTCCGTTTCTGTTGCTTTGGTATTTTTAGCACTATGGTGGAAAGTTACAGGTCGGGATCAGGTAAGTGTGCAATTGTGTGCAATTGTGTGGATGTGAGGGTTAGGGCAGGTTAGGTGAGTTAGAGTTAGGGAGAGGGTGAGGTGAGTGTGCGATAGTGACGAACCTTAGGGTTAGGGTTTGGGTTAAGGTAAGTGGACAGTTCGTGGTGTGTGTATAGTTTAGTGTAGGTTTAGTTGTAAGATTTTAGGTGTATGTGTGTGGATTGCTGTTTGTTTGGTGTGCTTGTGTTGTGTGTATGTGTTTTGGAACAGCGATTTTTTTCCCTAGGAAAAAAATCGCTGTTCTGACAGTTCGAGATTGTAAGCTTTCGCTTACATAGGGTTGATTAATCACCGTTCGCTTCTTTCAGCTGTCGGTGATCTAATATAGACCTGTCTAACCCAACACTGGAACAAATATCTTCCTGCAAGTTAAATTATATGACAGCTTAACAACCTAGATCTTTCACATTAAACTTTAAAAATTGGATGAGTATCCATAAATTTACTCAGGGACTAACCTGCTTTGCCTTTCTTTAGAAGAGGGACATACAGCATAAGGGTGGGTACTGGCAAGGTGTAAATGATCTTGCCTTTTATTTCACATGATCCTGTGAAAAAGCTTTGCATTTTATATTAAGAACCACACCCACATTACCATACTGTTTTCATTAGTGACATTATCACAGGTATAGCATAGGGATGTGTCCATGGATTGTAGTGGACAGGGCCCCATCCATGCAGGGGTGCATTCATTAAACTCTGTGGTTGCACCCCCCCCATAGTATCCTTACAGTGATATTACAGAGGGTGGTGTTAAGTTGAACTTTCAGCAACACTGACAAAGGGGAAAACCTGTTTTCTCAAATGGTTTCTGAAAATGAAATGTAACTCTATAAAAGGAATGACTCGGGTGAAAGCATCACATATCATGGTGCATAAGTTTAGTATAAAAGAATAAAAAAAATACTTTGAGATGAGCGGCAAGCCCCTAACAGAGAACAGCTGTTGAAATGCTATGTTTGACATCATTCATTAAGTGTTCTACAGAGTTATGGTTTGATTTAAACAGTTTAGTAATTTGTCTGCATTTTGGTTTGCAGAACTTATGTTGGTTAGCTATACAGTTTTTAACTTTTTGAATTCAGTCTTTTGGACTTCACAGAGAAATAGTATATACAATAAGCAAGATCTCAGTTAAAAAAAAAGTCACTACTTTCTGAACTTAAGATACAGTTTCAGTTCACATATATATATATATATATATATATATATATATATATATATATATATATATATCTCTGACAAAAATAGTTTATCCGAAGTGTGCTCTAAAGAGAGAGTATGTGTGTGTCTCTCTGAATGCATAAGATTTCAGTAGGTATTTATGGGGAAATAGGCTGTTTGCTGAAGAGAATGAGATTAAGAAAATCCTTATATTGTACTGGCTGTGCAATAAAATAACGTCTCAGTTCAGTCTGGCTTCCAGTGTTATCAGCTGTTTCCACATTAAGATAAGCAATGCATGTTATTACCATAAATAAAGTATTACATACTGTATTGATGATGAAACATCAGCAAAGGTTGTCTAATTTGATTAGAGATTGGTCACCAAAAATAGATACTGTAAAGCTCCGAGAAAAGAAGTTGCCATGGGTATTGGGAAAACACATATAAATACTTATTTAACATGACTTGCATATTGCTTAAACTCAGCTGAGTATCAGGATGTGAAAAACATGCAAAATCAAATGAGGTTATTATTCTGTTACATATGTAAATTAGCTGGCATGAACTGTAACACCTAAATATAGTTATCT
This sequence comes from Protopterus annectens, assembly GCF_019279795.1. Classification (NCBI taxonomy): domain Eukaryota; kingdom Metazoa; phylum Chordata; order Ceratodontiformes; family Protopteridae; genus Protopterus; species Protopterus annectens. The sequence continues at coordinate 1,972,222,106 of NC_056733.1, forward strand.
TTTAAAGTCATTAGAACAAAGAACCTGTCAGAAAAACTACACTTCTGGCAGGAAGATAAATCCAATGCCACAACAATGAGAACTACATTTTAAAAGAAACATAATTCATCACAGATTTGCAGAATGACACATAACGTAAAATGTGAACAGTGACAAGTTTTGTTGCTATTTCACTGATGGAAATATGTGTATGTGATCCGTCCTTAGAACGCTGAGACAAAAGGTTCACATAGCAGCACACAAAGAATAACTGGCAACACAAAAAAGAAATTCATTTCATGGAAATGCATTAAATTGTAAATAGTGCTCACAGAAAAGTTACATTCTTAAATACATAGGTTATGCAGTTGGACAAGCCCCTTCCCCTGCAATGAATCCCACAATGCAGAGAGGTTTGCCTCTACATTCCCTTACTAATTATTTCAAACCCAGGGTTTATGGAAATTTAGAAAAAGCAAGTTGTGCTATGTGCAAACAAATATCTCCATTTATTTCAAACTGCATAGACACTGGAAACAGAATAATAAGCAAAGGTGTGTGTGGTTCCCTACAAGACTGTGGGTGCAGGTGGATTGCCACCTGCATAAACTACATGTTGTGTTTTATGCAAGACACATAAGCATTTGACTTTTCTATCATAATTATTCTTGTTTTTTTGTATTTCTATGTAATGTCATTCCATCGTTTGTGTTTTCTGTAATTTTGTTTCACTGAAGGATTTTAGTAACCTCTGTTTCACAGTGATAAACTACACTGTATGCAAAGGGATACAGACAGATGTCCTATCATTTGTGGTTGGCTAAAAGACAAAATTAAACAATAAAGTTGGAAAGAAAACTGCAAGAAAGCTACTGTGGTCTTTCTGACAATGAAGTTTCTACATGCCTTTAAAGAGATACATCATTTTAATTTCCAAAATGGCAAGCCTAATTGGTGCATTATTATTATAAATGTGTTACTCTTTGTTATAAAACTCTAAAATACAAACTAAATACTTTTAATTTAATTGAAAAAATAAATATATGATTATATAATACATAAAGACAGTTTTCCATATAACACCGAAGCATATTTCACAGGTGTATAATACCCAAGACCAAAACACTACAAGTAAAAATATAGTATTAATATCCAGAGGAAAACTAAATTTGAGAACAATACACTGAATGGAATACTATTAAATGCAGATCTGCCCCCATGTTTAGCACATCACCACTGTTTAGCATGCACTAATCTTTAATGCTGTATGTCACAAAAGGAGATACTACCAGCCCAGTTATCTGGAATTTTGTAAATAATTATATGTCATTTTTGAATATCAACGTGATTTATTTGGAAGTGTGACAAACGGAGATACTGCTAGCACAGCTCTCTGGAATTTTGTAAATGATTATGTATCATTTGTGAATGTCAACATGCTCCATGTAAGATGCTTTTGTTACAAATGTATTAGAACTGCATGTCATGTATATATCATACTAGGTTTGTACAGACGTGTTTTGAAAGGATATTTTATAAAGTACTGAGCTTAAAGATGAATCCACAGTGTGCCCTACTGGAAGAGAACAGAAATGTGTATACACTATTGTCACTGTTTAAATATATATATATTTTGACAGTGGAAACTGGAACACAGGAGGTTGACTTCAGAAAAATAGCTGAAATTAAATTACTTTATGGCAGCAAAGAGACACAATGTCTAAAACTAGGGAACTTTCTGTATTGTCTTGGAAGTGTTTTATTGTTTTATGTCTTCCAGGATCTGCATTAGATCTGAGGAAAAGCCCCTGTCTGTGTATTTTCACAAGTAGATCCTAAATGCTACCAGCTGCCATCAATGGTTATTTTGGTCCTGGGAACTAGGAGTCAGATAACAAGCAATTATGTAATTCTGCAAGTTATCCCATCAGTAATATTTGAGATATTAATTTGGGAAGTCTCTTACAACTTCAGCTAGAAGATCCATTCACCACATTTGCCTTTGTCTGTAAGTAAGTTAACTAGATTATAGTAATTCTCTTTGATATAGTCAGGAATATAGCAAAGTTTAGCTTAGATGTTTTTCTTTATTTATTTGAGAAGGCTCTGCAATGTTGTTTTAAATATTTCCTGTGATTTTAAACTCTGATGTCACTGTAAATATATATTTAGTATTGTCTTGTTCTTTTATGATTTATTATTAAATATATTTAAACATGTCATTGTGGCTGATCTGTCTAGAGATATTTAAGTTCTGAGAGTACTTGCATAGTCATTTGATGACACTGTGGGCCACTCCTAATAGCCTTGCTCTTAATCAAATTACTATTTGTAGTGATAGTAACATTATACAGTAAGATTGGACACCCTTTGTTAAGGGCCTTAAAGTAGCTGATTAGGGGTTCTGGTGGCAGTGATAACTACCTTATAGTCCGGGCAGAAGTAGGCATAGCTAGTAAACCTGTGCTAGCCTTTCCCAGTTGTGTGTGTGTGTGTCTCTGTGTGTGTGTGTGTGTGTGTGTGTGTGTGTGTGTGTGTGTGTGTGTGTGTGTGTGTGTGTGTGTGTGTATGTGTAAAACAAATCTCCAAGAGTGCGTGTGCATCAGCTACGTGGGCAGGGACATGAAGCACTGGTTGGAAAGAGAGAGTGTTGGAGCACTTGGCTTGGAACCCTTGCTAAGGTCTCAACTCTACAGCTGTGCCAGTGGGGACTCTTATTGGGGTTCTGGAGAAAGAGGGAGAAACCAGCCCCAGACTGACCATGGTCTCTGTGTGCTCTTAAGGGAAATTGCACTGGATGCAGAGAGATGCATCTGGAAATACTGTGTGTGTACCTGTCATCCTCCCAGTGTATGTCTTCCACTGATGCCAGTGGTGAGGATTGGAGCTCCTTGATTACTGGTCCAGTGGTGGGACATCACACTGTGCAACCTTCAAGTGAAAGAAATTAAGTACAAGGGAGAGGGACACTGCATGTGCTTTTGGTATTTTTACTTTCAGGGTGCTGGACTTCAGTTTTTATAAATGTCAGTAAAATATGATTTAGCCTTGTGTAGGAAACACACAAGACAGAATGTACTTATGAATGGCAAACACACTTAAATTATTACTGCAAAATGCACTGTGCATCACCTTAGTATACTGTCTTCCTTATGTACACAGTGCACTACAGCACATTAGAGCATAACTATCACGTGTCCAGCACTGTCCAGGAGCACATAGTTTTACCCCATAATATAGCCACAACCCCAGTTGCTTGATTTGTCTGCTTCTTAACCTGTTTTTTTTTTTCTGGCAAATCTGGTGAATTTTGCAGTCCTTAAATAAGACATTTAAGTTTTAGATTTCATATCCCTTAGGAAATGTGTGTTGTTGCAAATTTGGTTAATATGGAACATTCTTAACTTATAAAATCAATAAGAATTTCTCTAACTGATGCCCAGCCCTTGTGTGATTGAAAGCATATGTACTGTGCTAATTAGTTGTCCCTGATTTTACAGTCCCTTGTCCCTGATTCTCTCACCTGGAGGTTGAGAGCTATGTATTAAAGTGGGGACATTTACAAGTCTCGTACACTGCAAAACTGAATTCTTTGGAGTTAACTGAAGGACAGTGTGAGTACAGGGCTCAAAGTCACCTTTGAGCATTCATTCTGTGCACCATTTGAAAGGATAACAAAGGTGACATTCACTGATTCCTATTACTAGATATGCTGTGCAGCCCCAGACGGTAGTACAATCCAGAATGCTAACTGTTTTAGATGGCTATAACTACCATTTGCCATCACAAAAAAAACTAACATCTCTATAACTAGAAAAAGCTCGGCATGTCCTCCTGCCTCCTTTTTTCACTTTGTGTTTTTTTACCAATTACAGAGGTGGCATATATTCCCAACAAATTTATTGTGAATGCTTTTTATCTATTTCGGTTTGTGAAACAGACATGCCAACCTAGGCTAGTACACTTTCAGTAGATCGCTGGGAGAAAATCTCCACATTAAGCAGTAAGACAGATGTATCAAGTTATGCATATCATATACCACCTTATTTGACAGATTTGTACTTCACTACTGTAAGCAATAATTTATATTACTTTCATTGTCAGTATAATGAGCAGATAAGCACAGTAACAAATATTAAATACCCTATTACATAACCAATAGGCTGCAACACTAAAGTACTAAATAAAACAAGGTCTTCAGAAATAATGACCTCAAGGGTACAGAGCAGTTGAGAAGTGACTTTAATGGAAGATAGGGGAATTGGTATGGTAATTCAAACAACAGAAGCTTATAAATTAAAATAAATAAATAAATATAAATATACAGATTTCAATAGTGGACAAGTGGACATATATACTGCTGGAGGAAAGGGTATATTAGAGGTGTGCAGGTATGTGCTTGAGTTTCCACAGTGACAAATGCTACAAAAACTGACACAACTTCATTAGAGGTAAGAAGAAGTAACTTATGGGGTATGGGAGGAATGTTTCAGTCATTGCCACATTTAGAGGTATTTCAAGTGCTTAGATGAATGCAAAGAAAGCTTTGAATATGCTTAACAACTGTAAATCAGTGTTCTGCCTATGATGCAGAAGGCTGTGGATGGCTAAGGACTGAACTCATTTCTCAGACAGTAACATTTAAGCAGAACACAAGGGTAGTGCTGTACTGATGCTCTGTGCCATTTTTTTTCCATGAGATGTTAAATCCCTTCTACTGTTCCTGGTGTTGTCGGTGTTGTCTGGTCAGGTATTGGATGGAGAGTACAGTTGTGTATGTAAACTTACTATAAAAGAAAATGTTCCAACAGATCACTGCTGCTGCAGCCTAAGCTATATGGGTTACATCCTGACAAGGCTATAACCACCCGACATCTTTTACAACTTCAGAGCACCTTCTATATGCCCTAACTGCTGTGGGGCTCAAGAAGAGCCAAATAAAGGTAGTGGTTAGGGTTACGGCACCAAAAGCTTAAGAGCTTTCTTATATATATATATATATATATATATATATATATATATATATATATATATATACATATATATATATATATATATATATATATATATATATATATATATCTATATATATATATATCTATATATATATTGATCTAGGACTTTTGAACAAAAGTTCAAAAGCCCGAATCCATTACCATCGAACACACTTTAACGAAAGCACTTTCATCGAAAAACACTTTCACGCAAGTATGCTCACCAAACTGGGATTCGGTGAAAGATGCAGTCGAGCATCTGTACAGATCCTACATACATATATATATATATATATATACATATATATATATATATATATATATATATATATATATACATATATATATATATATATATATAGATATATATAGAGAGAGAGAGAGAGAGAGATCACCTACACAAGAACAACAGCGCAAAACACCGACACCCACATAGCGGACACCACGTGGTCGACAATCGAAACACTGACAATGTAATTACTGCACAAAAAAAGAAAAATAAAATTTCCTTTTTTGTGCTAGCAAGGGGGCTACAACCCCCTGCACTCCCACCCCCCACACCCCCTGTAACTTTAATATACCAACTCCGAGATCGCACGACAGTGCAGGAATGGAAATCTTTCCATTCCATACTACGGAGACATACTGTTTCCCCATTGTCAGCATTTTGATTGTCGACCATGTGGTGTCGGTTATGTGGGTTCCGGTCTTTTCAGCTGTTGTTCTTCTATAGGGGACCCATATATATATATATATATATATATATATATATATATATATATATAGATATATATATATATATATATATATATATATATATATATACCATATACCATCCAAAGAATGGTACACTCAGACAGCAAATCAAGTCTACCAAAGCCAAGTTTGAGGTAAGAATAGCCTCGCAGTTCAAGGACAACCATACGGCTTTCTTTAGCTATATTCACAAACTCAAAGGCAGAGCATATCAATGTGTAGAATTAATAAATGCAGCCACCTACATACAGCCAGAAGATATTGCAAATCTAGTGGCCAACAAATTTAGCTCCACTTTTACCCTGTCTTTCCTCGGCCACCTGTCAAAAAATGCCATAAAAAATACCACCCAACAATCACTAGGCAGCAGATTCTAAATGCACTTACCAAGGCCAAGAACACAGTATCGATAGGCCCCAATAATATCCCAGAATACCTTCTAAATAGCATGAAACACAACCTGTCAGGACCACTGGGGTTACTTTTTAACCATAACCACCAGTCAGTCTTTATGCCACATGAATGAAGAACTGCAAAGGTCATCCCTCTGCACAAGTGCAGGCCATCTATAGATCCTGGAAACTACAGACCCATAAATCTGACTAGTCTCATATACAAAACTATGGAAGGAATTGTCATGAAAATGATAAATAATGACATAGGAAATCTTCAGACACTGGATCCAACCGAATTCCATTTCAGCAAGGGAAGATCATGCCTGTTTAACCTGGTACATTTCTTTGAGAAGGCCTGCAAAGCAATGAATGAGGGCAAAATAGTGCATACTGCCTACCTTGATCTGGCCAAGGCATTTGACACAATACCCCACAAGGGTATTATAAACAAATTCACAGAATTAGGCATAACCCCCTATGTTACATGTTGAGTAGTCAGTTGGTTTTCATATATGATCCAATAAGTTAGGATAGGGGAGTCCACCTCCATAAAGAAACCAATCACTAGTGGAGTCCTTCATGTTTCTGGACAGGGTCCACTCCTTTTTGGCATCTATTTCTCAGAAGTCAAGGCAACATTAAGGGTCTCTTGCTAACTAAATTTGCTGAGGACTGCAAACTAGGAGCAGTCAAAGAATCTTCCCAAGACACTAACACTCTCCAGGAAAGGACTAACACAGACAAATAACTGGTGCCAAAACAATAGTTTAAAATTCTTTGCCAAGAAATGCATTATAGTACCCTTTGGAAAGTTAGCTAAACCAGGAAACTACCTCATTGACAACACCACTCTAAGAAAAGATTCTGTAGTCAGGGATTTGGGGGCATATGTAGAGAGTAACCTGGCTTTTGACCAACGCATTTCTACGGTAGTAAGGAAATCATTCTATGTTTTTCAACTTATAAATAATAGTATGGCATCAGGTCCAATGAAGTCATCATCAGACCCATGACTGAATACAACACCCCCTCCAGCATGTTCCTGTCCAAGAACATGCAACAACTGGAATGTTCACAGAGGTTCCTCACAAAAAAAATACTGGGAGTAAATAACATGTCCTATGTGGATTGCCTCAAAATCCTATCCCTATACTGTGTATACTACAAACTGTTGAGCGGCGAGCTATGCCTGGCATACAAGGCATCCTTGGATCCAGCTCGGATGAACCTTGTTGTATATCCACAAAACAAATAGCATCAGAACAAACAGATGCAGAGACTTAAACCTTGCCTGAGACATAAACAGGACTTGTTGGAGGGACAGGTATGTATGTGTTTCAGAGAAAACCCATTCTCTGGAACAGGCTTCCCATCCAGGTGAAGCAGAGCTCTGCCCTAACCGTATTCAAGAATAGACTTGACCAGAGGATGGAAAATTAAAATTCACCCCTGGTCTGGCACCTACATCTCTAATGGACAGTGACAGTCTGTAAATGCTTGACCAACTGTGCTCTAAGTTACATATAAACATAAAAATATACCCCTAAAAATAACCTCTAGGGCAGCAAAAAAAACTTGCTGGATACATTTCAAAAGCTTGACTATTTTATAAGGGCCCTTGTGGTTGTTAGTCCAATATATAGTTTCATAGTTTCATAGTATAGTACTAGGCTATCTGCCCTGGGGCATTTGTAAGCCTAGCCATAGTGATGTGGCTTTTGCCACCCCATGAAATGGTACAAAAATGTACAGAATAAATCTAGAATACTGTGCCTCTGTCTAGTAGTGACACAATGAAGGTCCCCTTATATAATAGAATTAGTTTACTGTGCCCCTGTCTAGCAGTGACACAGATGTGACCCCTGGGGTAAACTTACGATCTCCCATCCACTCATCAAGATTTCTCTTGAAGAGAGTCAGTGAGGGGCTCTGACTAATATGAACTGGGATCCTGTTCCAAAGCATGGGAAGCCTCTGGGTTATGAATCTATCCCTCCAGCATGTCCTATTCATACTTGTGCCGAGGTTTAAGTCTTTAGCTCTCGTGGTCCTGATGGATTTGGATTTTTTGAGGTGGAGCATGTCCATCAGATCCTGATTGGACATGGCCTTGTACGTCTGGCAGAGATCAACTCTGAGCAGGCGGTATGCTACTGAATAGAGCTGAAGTTTCTTTAGTCTGGCAGAATAAGCCATATGTTGGAGACCCTTGATCCTTTTGGTGAGGTACTTTTGTGGTCTCTCCAGCTGTTGCAAATGCCGGGTGAGGTACATACCAAATGGGGCATTGTACTCAATCATAGGTCTGATGAGGGAGGAATATAGGGGTACAATGACATCCTTGGATCTGGATGTGAATCCCTTCATGATGAGGTGTGCAAGGTAGAATGTTTTTCTAACCACTTTGGCAACGTGGGTGTCAAATGAGAGGTCGCTGTCTACTTGGGTCCCTAGGTCTCTGATTACTTTTTCCGTACTCAGTGGGTTGCTGTCTATGTGATAATTTGTGGGTACTTTGTTTTTCCAAAAGGGATGACTATACATTTTTGGCATTTAGTTTAAGGCCGTGACTACGGCACCAGTTGTCCGTTTCAGTGAGGCCTTTTTGTAGGATGTGTGTGTCTGCTGGTGTATCGACTATGGCGCCTAGTTTGCAGTCATCTGCAAACTTTGTCAGCCACAGCCCTCCCATGTTTGCTTTAACATCTGAGAAATAAATGCCGAACAAGAGGGGTCCCAGGACAGATCCCTGTGGGACACCACTTGTGACTGGCTTTGAGTCTGACATTGCTCCAGCGATTTTAACTGTATGGGTACCCATGAACTTATTTATAAAAAATAAACAACGGGTATATCCACACCCTGGCAATATACTAAAACAGAACAAGGGGTTTGGAGGTAGGGGGCAGCTACTGCAAAAGTAATCTATTAGAATATCTACTGTAATAAGTTTACTTAGTAGCAGTACTGTGCAACATTAGATCACTGTTGCAGTAGCTTAAGCTTTATGGGTAGATTACTAAAGCTTTGGATTTATATAGGGATGTGGAAAGAATTTAAGACTCCAGAATATCTCAGCAAAGTCTGTTCTGGACCTGGAAAAGGAATCCAGTTTACAGTGGTTTATGAAAGTATGTACAGAGGACCAAGTTGCTGCCTTAAGAATACTTCTGTAGTCCATTCCTTTCCACAAAAAAAACAGAGTAGAAGCCAAAACCCTCATAGAGTGAATGCTGACCCTGCCTGGAAGTGACTTGTTATGGTAAGAGTAGCAGAAATAAAATTCACCCTGGGGATCACTCCAGTGGCTCTACTCGACAGAGGGACTGGGAACTAATGTCGGGTGGCATGATGCCAGGATAATCCTATGGGTTAGGCTTGTAAATGCTCCAGGGTCATTACCTAGTACACTCCTATGAACCTATGAACATGAGACAACTGTCTAGAAACTGTCTGCTTTGACACTCCTTCATAGGAAACAAATAGCTGATCAGCCTTCCTGAAGGATTTTGTTCTGGACAGGTGATATCTCAGTTGTCTGTGGATATCCAAAGTCTGCAAGATCATTTCTCCATTGTTTTGGGGTTCTGTAAAAAAAAGGGAGATTAATAGATTGGTTCAAGGTAAACTCTGAAATCATTTTAGGCATAAAAGATGGATTTGTTCTCAAAAAAGCTCCATCCTTGTGGAAAATGTGGTAGGTCAGATTCACCACAAGAGCTTGTAACTCAGATACTCTTCTTACAGCAGTCAGAGCAAGGAGTAACACAGTTTTCTAAGTCAAGAACCTCAATTCAAGCTGATGAGATATTTTAAACAGAAGTACTACCAGTTTTTCAAGCACAAAGTTAAGATCCCAAGGAGGAGGCACCTGTTTTATAGAGTTGGATTTGTAAAACCCATTTTAAAAAACTGCTTGACTTGAGGACAAGAAGAAGGGGAGAGGGGAGATCTAAGGGAGACAAGCAGAAAAGGAAAAAGATTAATCTTGATAAAAGAGTGAAATAGTCCAGATACAGGAGGGTTGGGGGCAGGGCGTAGACACAGACCTAATTGTCTCCTGCATTTCAGGAGCTTCATGTACTTGATCACAGACTTTTTTTTCTGCTCATCACTTGAAGAGTTGGGGGGGGGGGTTATGAACTGGGTTTCGTATTCCTGCAGTTTTCTAGAAGTCCTTTTTTCTTTTTTGCTCTTCACTTGAAGAGCTGAAGGGGTGGGTCGCTTGTTTGTAGGACCGGTACATGGCACTGGTTGAGCCAGCTATGCCTCTGATAATCTGATTAAAATGTGACTTGCCTTCTGAGGACAATGAAGCATCAAATTCTGCCAAACTATAAGTACCTTTTAACACAGACTTCCACATATAGCCCTGATAATTCAAGATACTAAAGCTATCACAGTAGAAGCAAACAGTCTCTTAACTTGTTTAAACTTGTCTTCCTTATCAGAGGGTGCTGGATAAGAGGAGCTAAACATTTCTTGTTAATTGTTACTGCTGGAGTTATGTCAGCAGGGTCCACTGACAGTTAAGAATTAAGACAGGTATAATCTGGAGACACCCTGTACTGCTTATCAGCTTTTATTTGGGAACTGCAGCCGGTGAGTCAGGATTCTTGGAAGCAGCTTTAAAAGTGTCTTCAATAGCTGGCAAATTGTGAGGAACAGGTGTAGAATTAGGAACTTCATCCTCTTAACAGATCATAAAATCTGCCCAGTTCTGGGGACCCCCCTGATTGCTCCCAAACAAAAAAAAATCTGTGGGTCTAGCAACAGTCTCAGCAAAGGAAAAAACTTGTCTAAGATTAACTTCAGGTTCACTATCTGAAGTGTCAGTGTTCTCTGCACTAGATTTCTAAGGAAAGTCACTCTTGCCTCTGTCAGAATCCTCATCCTCTGAAAACACACATTGTTCTCTGGCAACACCTGCACTAGAACTGTGAAAGAGCAAACACCCTCCAGAAATGACTGACCGCAAAACACCTTCACCAAAGATATTCTAACATCTGACATAAAGAAATACCCCGATCATCTGCCCTGTAAATAAGAGTTTGTTTCTTTTTTTCTAGGAATATCCCTACTGAGAGAATAGTCAGAGAGCACTCTACTGTCCCTGGCAAGAGGTCTCTTTTGCCTGACAACTCCTGTACTAAAGTAAATCAAAACAAAAAACAAACTGATAAAAAACACATGCAAGGCCACAGAGATTCTGACAAATCCAGCTGAACAACTTAAAACATAATATTATTGCTTTCATTTTATTTTATAATAAAACTTTTTCAGATAAAGTGAACCAAACACACATACTGTTTAAATATAGTTCTATAAGGGCATGTGGCAACTTTTTTTTTAAAATGATGTGATCAGCTGAAAATCATGTGACAGGCAAAAACGTTTAAAATCATGTGATCAGCTTTAAATCGTGGGACAGCCAAATCCCCTGAGCAAATCATGCATTAAGGCAACATTTTCAATAAATTCAAAATTGAAGTAAACAAAAATCAGAGGCTGAATATCTGAATAAATCAACCTGTAAAACTTTCTTTTACCGTACAATAATTAATAGTTTTATGTAAGAGCAATCATTAAATAGTAAATGCTATACTGAGAAAATCTGTCTGATAAAAAAGGTAGTAATGTCATCTTTCTAAAGCTCTTAGTTTTAAAAGACAGCTAATAGAAATCTGGTCATTAACCCTGGCCAAGAACTTGCCTTACGTGTGAGCTACCAATATAATTCATGTTCTTCCAACTTAAGTTGCTATGGGCCACCACTTTCACTAGGGGTTACCTTTTCCATAATTTCAAATTTAAAAATGTGGTCTGGCCACTCCATTAAGTGTTTGGTTAGGGTGTTATTTGTTTTCCTTTTCTTAATGCCATATAGATGTTCAGCAATTCTTTCTTTGAACTTACACTTAGTTTTGCCTATGTAGAAAACAGGGCAGTGTTGACAGAGTGTAGCATATACTACCCCTCCTATCAGACAGTTAAATGCTTCTTTTATATAAAATGTAAAGTTCTTTATAACAAACTGTTCACCCATCAAAATGTAAGGGCAGATAGAACAGCATCCAGATTTAGACATATGATGAATTTTGTTACTCATGTGTGGATGTTCTTCTAAAATGTTCCACAGTGTTTTTAAACTACAACCTCTTCTGTATATTATGTGTGGCGTATCCCGCACTTTCTCAATAATGTGTCTGTCTTCCCTTAAAATAGCCCAGTTCTTCTGGATAATGCTCCTAATAGTCGCACTGTCAGCATTATAAGTTACACATTTGTAAAGACTCTTGGGATTTTTTTGGGAAAATAAATCAACTTGAGTTTAATGAGAATTACTTATTCATTACTGTTGACATCAAGGACTTATATACTGTCATCCCCCATGAGCAAAGTATTGAATGTTTTTTAGAATATTTAACACTGAAGGGCATAAGTCAGGATAATGTCAACACCTACAAAACTTTAATTGAAATTTTATTGAAAAATAATTATATATTATTTGAACACAAGTACTATAACCAAGTTACAGGTGTAGCAATGGTCTCTGGCAGGCTCTTCGCTAACATAGTAATGACAACATGGGAAAAGACTGATTGGAAAGTTCAGGAAGATTCCTTTGTACAGAGGAGGAATAAAAAAACTTCCTAGAGAAGTATCCAGAAGACATCTCAAAGAATATATATTTTGTAGGAAGGGATAAGACATTATTTCTATAACTTCACTTGAAATCTCAAATAAGCAAGAGTTTTTTGGCACATGTCATAGAATCCTGGCTATTGGAAAAATAATCTACAAACATAAGGCAATCATCCAAATATGGAAAGATGTAAATACTTTGAACTCTGCAGTAACTCGAAATTGGAATGTTGTGTTAAGCATCTTTTAAGTCTAGCATTGTCATGAAACTGAGGTGGGGTATGAGTGGTAAAAGGTTTTGAAGGATGACATTTTGAACTTTGGGACCCTGACTTAAAGAATGAGAAAGGAGACGTCTAGGACTGATCTCCAAGTTCCCCATTTCTTTTGCACCAGAAAGATCCTTGAATAAAAACCTTTGTCTATCGGTTCTGAGAGCACTAGTCCTATGACCTCCTAAGGCAACAGGAGTTCCAAGACTGGAGGAAAAGAGGACATTTGATTAGCAGGATAAGGAGGGATCCCTTGAAAAGGAGGAAGAGACTCCAAATGCCATCTGTACCCCGTTGTATGATACTCAGAATCCAGATGTCTGAGATGATCTGATACTATTGGGAAAGAAGAAGACCTAGACAGAGGGATAGATTTTCATGATTGCTAGAGTTGGGGAGCTAAAATATTCATGTAGTCATTCTAATTTTCTGGACAGTTCTTGATTCTGAGGGATACTTCATTCCTTCTTTAAGCCTTTTAAAATACTGAATTTTGTTGGAACTGCATATTTTGTATCTTAGAAGGAAAGTTTTTACTAAACTTAAAAAAAGGAGTGATGAAAGATTTGCGTAACCCCTTGAATCAATTTTCTTCTTTCATCAAATCTTTTAAGGACCTTAGATACAGAAGGGCCAAACAAAATATCTTTGACAAGAAGACAATTTAAAATCTCACATTTAACATCTCCTGGTAAGTTTTGAGAAAGTAACCAAACAAATCTTCTGAAAATTGAACCAGTAGCAGCAGCTCTGGATACAGCACCAGCAGATTTAAGATCACCTTAGAAAGTGTTTGGTTATCTGAGAAGCAGACATGAATAAGGAAGCTAATGAAGTTTTATCCTTTGAAGAAGGAAGGTTATCAGTGAACTTTCTCATGTTCTCAAAAGAAGCCATTAAAATGTTAATGTGTGGATAGCAGTACAGAATTCTGAAAGTTAAGGTAGCGGAAGAAAAAACTTTTTTCCTAATCTATCAAAAGCTTTCTTATCCTTGTCTGAGTGAATAGGATCAGCATTCACAATATGTTTAGCAGTTAATGGCTTGGAGAAAGAGAAACATTCAGGATCAAATTGGTGATAACAAAACAAATATAAGTGTATGATTGTTGTACTTTGTTTAACCTATTAGAATTTTTTGGGAGCAGGAGGTTGACTGTCATGCATACTGCAAGCTGTTAAGAAAGCATCCTTTAAAGCTGATAAAACAGAAGGGGTAGCTGCAGGCAGAGGAAAACCCATTTGCAACACATAATACTACTTTTGTTGAGAGATAGGTATTTCATTATGTTCCCAATTAAATATTTTTTAATTTGATAAATAGTCTCAGAAGAAGATAACTCTTCTGCAGGAAAATCTGAGAAAACACTTTGCTCAGAATCAGAATCTTCAGCTTGAGGAGAATTCATTGAAAAATCCCTCCCCTCCCCTTCCATTCCCTGCTCTTCTGACTGTAAATCAATATCAGAGTGTGAGAGGAATATTTTTCCTTTTCTATTTAAAGATGTATCCTTATTGAGGAAATAGGATTTAAAACATTAAAAGCACAAAGTAATCCCCGGGGAAATCTAAAGTGATTCTCCCTAGCCAGTGAGGACAACGCTACATCCACAGAGGACATTTCTAACTCTCAGTCCATAATGGCTTCCCAAAGAGTTACATCAGAGAGACTAAGAGACAACGATGAGTACGACGAGCCGTGTCTGACCACAATAAAGTCACACATTGGCTGCTGAGACAGTGAGGAAGCCAGCTTGACACCAAAAGCCTCACGAGAAATTTTGCTCTTCATGCAGATGAAAGAAAGTGCAGTTGTGTAAACATACTTATTACAACAGTAAATGTTTGAAAGATCTGCATTTATATAACTTGTATTTATTTTAGTTATTTAACATTTGTTTACCAGGAATATCCGACTTGGAACAAAGCCAATTTTCAGTGGAGGCCCGGGCAGAAACACTCCAGGCGCATGTCTTTGTAACGTGGGAGGAAACCGGAGAACCTGGAGAAAATCCACACAAATGCAGGGAGGACATGCAGACTCCACACAGAAGGCACTCCAGCCAAGAATCAAACCGGATAACCTCTTTCTGTGAGGCGACAATACCGCTGCACCACTGCTTTGTTCTACATATTTATGGAAAATACTTATGTGAGTGGCAGGATATTGTGCTTTTGGGGACTATCATACTGATTTTTTTTTTTTTTTGTTAATATTAAAATCTTAACTTTTCTGTCAGGGGATTGCTAAGTCACCCAGGCATTGCTACTTGCCCTTCAAGTACTTTTTCCAGCTAAACCATGGAACAATTATTGGTCTCCTTAGATGTTCATCATATCAATCACTGCTGCAGAACCTTTTACTATAGTGTGTTATATCCTGCCAAGGATATATCACCCATCCAGCTTCCAAAGCTTCAGGGCACCTTCCATGTGGTAAAACAGTTAGGCAGCTCAAGCTAGGCTGCCTAAAACACAGGTTTGAGTGCCAAGCCCTTCAGAGTTTTCAAGCAATCTGACAGTGGAAGGCTGAGCCCTGAGAAGATGTAGCTTGGAGTAAATAAATATACATATACACACCCTGTCATAATAAAAAAATAAAAAGGGAAATAGAGGTAGGAAGCGGCTACTACACCAGTGATCATTTGAACATCTACTGTTATGGTAAGTTTATTACACAGTTAATCATACTGATTACTGATGCAGTATCCTTAGCTATATGGGTAGATTACCCCAGCTTACAACATTTTGGAGGTGGAAAGGGAATGTCCAGAAGCCCTTGGAGAATAGTCCTAGCAAAGCCTGATCTAGACCTAGAGAAGGAATCAAGTTTGTAGTGCTTTGTAAAAGTATGTACAGAGGAGCAAGTTGCTGCTTCGAGAATACTTCTAGAATCCAACCCTTTCCAGAAACCCATATATGAAGCCAAGATGCTAGCAGAGTGAACCTAGACCCTGCCTGGAATAATTTTATTAAGGTGAGAACAACAAAAGGTAATAGCTTGAGACAACCATTTGGAAATAGTTTGTTTTGATACAGGTTGTCCCTTCTTCTTACCTTCACAAGAAGTAAACAACTGATCCAAAGACCTAAAATATTTTGTTCTTTCAAGATAGTGTCTGAATTTCCTGTGAATATCCAAGGTATGAAGTATCCTTTCTACCTCATTTTTACTTTCAGGGAAGAAAAAAGGGAAATGGATAGTTTGGCTTAAAGTAAACTAGGATACCACTTTAGGCATAGAAGAACTGTCGCTATAGAAAACAAGATAGGGTTGTTGGATTGAGGCTGCAACTCAAATACTCTTCTTGCAGAGGTTAGAGTAATCAGTAAAACAGTTTTCCATGTTAAGTACCTCAAGTCAGCCAGGTTAGCTGGTTCAAATGGAGAAATTAAGATCCCAAGGAGAAGCCACCATTTTTCTTTGTGGTCTCTTATGTGAAACCCCTTTGAAAAACTTTTTGACATGAGAATGCATTGAAAAGAGGAGAATCCATGGGTAGACATTGCTGAAATGGCCAATGACTGAACTTTGATAGAGGAATAAGTAAGGCAATTGTAAAACCACAGAAAAACTAGCCTTAACATATGATTTTCTAGTAGAAGGTTTTGTTGGCTCCATTAGTACCTCCTGCACATCGTCAGTAAACAGGTGCCTAAAGGGAATTAACACCCTATAATTCCCTATCATCCAGGCAGTTAGTTGAAGTTGACTGAGGTCGGGGTATATTAAACACCTCTGATCTTGTTTGAGTAGATCTATTCTGTGAGATGGCTTGTAGTAATTGCCCCTGGCCATTTCCAAAAGAAGGGCCAACCACTGTTGCCCGGGTCAGAAGGGAGTCACCACAGTGATCTTTGGTGAATTCCTTCTGAATCTTCAGTATTACCTTGGATTTCAGTGGAATAGGTGGAAAATCATACAGGAACATTCCTGTCCAAGGAAAGAAAAAGGCATCTATCTTCCAGGCTTTTTTGTATGGAGTCCCAGAGCAGAATTTTGCCAGTTGATTGTTCAGAAAGGAGGCAACAAAGTTTTCTTGAGGAACTCCCCACAGGTGTATCAAATCTTGGAAGACTCCCTTGATCTAGTTTCCATTCATGAGGGTCAGCCTTTATCATACCCAGCTTGCCTGCCACACAATTCTGACAAGATGTAGGATACCTAGAGAGTGAGAGTGTGGTGTAAAGCTATATCCCAAACTAACATAACTAGTCTGCAAAAGAGGTAAGATATGCTTCTTGCTTGTTGATGTAGCACGTAACTGTGGTATTGTCAGTAACAACGTGAACAGGTCGAGGGACTAAAGATGATTCAGAGAGTTCAGCATCGTCATCACAGTAAGAATATTTTACATATTTGTGTGCTTATGGCTATCCTTGGTTTCCCAAGCACCTTGCAGTTTTATCCTTCCTGAAATTGCTCCCAAAGCAAAGTCAAAGATATCTGTGGTGACTGACTGCTTTGGAGCTGGGAGGAGAATGGGAGACCTGGATTTAGGGAAATTTACTGTCTCCATGAAGAGATTTCTCTTCTGACAAACCCCAGAAATGGAATGAAAAGATAATGGGTGTTGATGCTGAGCCCAAATAGACTGCAGATACCATTGGATCTTTCTTATGCAGAGTCTTGCCAGGGGTATCACGAGAATCACAGATACCATGAGACCCAAAATCATGAGGTATTCCCTCACAGTGACCAAAGTCTGAATGGAAAAAAAAACAAAAAACAGATCTTTTTTTTTCCTGTGGAAGAAAAGATCTATGAACTGAGGTGTCTAGCAGACATCCCAGGAACGCAATCCTGTGTGTTGGAGTAAAAAAAAAGACTTTTGAATGTTATCTTGGATTCCCAGCTTGTGTAAGAGATTTCTCACCCAAGTGAGTGATTCCTGACACTTTGAAAAAGACTCCACAAAGATAAGCAAGTCATCTAAATATGGAAAATATGGATACCCTGTTTCCTGCAATAAGCTATAACTGGAGCTAGACTCTTTCTGAACATTCTTGGTATAGTAGGTAGTTCAAAGGGTAAGGCAGAGAGCTAATAATGTGATCCAGACACATAGAACCTTAAGAAAGGTCTGAAGTCTGGATGAATAGGGATGTGATGATAAGCATAGTGTTACCAGGAAACTTAAAATGAGGAAGAAAGGGTAACAGGTTATGAAGTGACAGAATTTTGAAGTTGGGTGCTATCACAAATTTGTTTAGTAAAGATAGACCCAAAACTGGTCTCCAAGCATTTTCTTTCTTTGGCACCAATAACATCCTTGAATAAAACCCTTTTCCAAATTAGGAAGGAGGAACTTATATCACTCTCTAAGACAACATGTGCTGAAGAACAGGGAGTAAAAGAGGAGTCTGGGCTAGTGGATGAGGAATTACCCCCTGAAAAGGTGGAATTTCCTCCCACTGACATACGTAACCTTGATGGGAAGATCTTCAGAACCCATTTCTCTGAAACTATCTGTCACAAAGAGACAAGCAGAAGTTCAGACTTTCTGAAAGGAAAATGGACTGCCATGTTTGGATGAGGAGAAGGACTCTTAAACAGTCATTCTGACTTGTTGGTTTACCTTAGGCTTCTTGAATTCTTTTTAGGAACCCCCTTGCCATTTCTTCATAAATGTTTACCAGCATTTTGCTGAGACTGTTTATTCTCTTTATTGCCAAAATTGGATGAGGGGTTAGAGAATTCCTTAGAAAATTTGGAAAAGGAGGGCTAAAAAATCTTAGAGATTCCCTGTATCAAATTACACCTCCCATCACACTTTTTGATCACCTCTGCAGCAGCTGGACCAAAAATAAAATCTCTGTCCAAAGAAGAATTTAAAATCTCATTTTTCACATCATCTGGGAGATTCTGAAAATACAGACAGGCAAACCTCCTCAAAACAGTATCAATGACAAGAGCCCTGGAATAAGTATCAAATGTCATACACACACTGTAAACAATGAGTTGTGTCCTGTAAAACTGAAAGAAATTAAACAATTTAAAGTACATTATTACTCATAAGAAGAAACTGCAGACAAAACATTAATTCATCATACTTTCACAGTCAGAATAAACTTTAACATCTTAGCCTGTCAATTCAAAATTCTGAAAATAAAAGTTGCAGAAGCATACGTTTTTCTCCATAAGTACTAATTATTTATATCCTTTTCAGAAAGATCAGCATCAGAATTAACTAAATTTTTAGCAGCAGTAGGATTAACAAAAGCTATAGCTGCTGGGTCAGTTTTGGGATGAGTGTATAAAAACTTAAAAGACTGAGGAACTTTATACTTTCTATCTGCCTTTTTAGAGGCACAGGCTAACTGTCAGGAAAACTGTAGGCAGTAACACACACATCTTCCAAAGCTGACGACATTGGAGAAATGGGTGAAGGTTCTGGAAATTTCTAACAACTCATAGTATTTTCTGAGGGCATGTGAAATGTTAGTGTTCTCCCACTGAAAACACTGGTAAATTCTAGAAATAGCCTCAGAGACAGAGATACCCCCACAGGGGAAAATCAGCCATGTGCTTTCCACTGAATCTGAATCAGAAATCTGAGGAGAAAACCTTACATCTGTTCCTTCATATTCCTGTCCAGATTCAGAGTCTTGATTCTCTTCAGGAAAAGAGGCATCCCAATTTCTTTTGACAGAAACTACCTTATAAGAAGGATCAGTAGCCTGAAGTAGATTCTGAGCCAGATTTAGTAAACTACAGCTGTCTAGAGATATTTGAGGAGGAGTACATACATGTTTCACTTTCTATTTCTTTTTGAAAGGAAACATTTGGCCAGAAGTGTTGTTAATGGCAGCAGCTGCTTCCCGAGGGATAGACACAACATTCTCAATAAACAGGGAAGCCTTCCTTGTTCCATCTCCCAGGACCAGTGAGAGTGGCTTTCCCTTGCTCACTGAGGGGACCCCGACAACTGCAGAGGATGTGGCTAACCCCCCATCCTCCCCTGTGGTTCATAGTGGCTGTAGATTCTACACCAGAAGGATCCAGGGAAAAGATAACGTGTTTGAGGATCAAACTTTGGCCACAGCTGAGTCAATCATATCTGGCTAAGGAAAATTGCTAGCCTGCTGTGGTGGCAAAGGCTGTTTGCTTAACTTTTTCTTTTTCTGGCTGGAAGAAGGACCAAGCATAGGATTGCTAGTTTGTTCCATGGTCAAGACAAAAATCTTTCATCTTTCACAGGAAAAATGAGCAGCATAAGCCAGTAAACATTTATAGTTGTTAAGGGGCTTTTTCCCACTAAAACACAATAAAAAGCACTTGAATACACTTTGTCATCACCAAAAAGTAAAATAAGTACAATTTCTCCACAGAAAAAAATGGTTTTAACTATTTTTAACTAGTTTTAAAACTGACAGGAAAAAAGTGGGATCCTGTTTAACATTACAGTTAATGTCATGACAGTCCATTAAAACACAAACTGCAGATTAAAAATTACTTTCTTAAGCAGGAAATTATAATAAAACAATATTTTTTGAAATGTGAAAGGTTTTTCCACAAAAGGAACTTATCTACCCAGCACGGGGACAGCAGAAAGCCGATAGTCAATCCTCAAAAATCTGCAGAAACATACTGGGCAGGATTCACGAAGCCTCCGTGTAAGAGATACAAGGCTTACACGGAGGCTGCAGTTAAACGGTGTGACATCAGCATGTCATGCATATGCATGAGGGCATGCTGAATCACACCTAAGGCTAACACGGTCCGTGTAAGACAGTAGGGGCGTGTCCGTAGGCCGAGCCCTGCAAGCGGACACGCCCCCAGAAGAGTAAAAGTGCCCAAAGTAAACATCCATGACAGAGGCCATGGAAATGTGAATAAACACAACACAACACATGCCCCCACAGACTATGAACATAAAATATATAAATGAACATGTTATATATTTTTTTTAAATCGTAAAGATGTTTGCCCGTGAGTGCGCTCGTTTGCACGGGCGTGCCCGTAGCTTAGCTACAGTTAGCAGTCAGTGGAAAAGCATATAAGAACTAAATATGCAAAATAAGCCAAGAAGCAGTAGCGTAGCGGTAGAGGCATCGGCTGAAGAGCAGGCATCCATGGTTTGAGCCCCCACAACATCAATTTTTATTTTTAGTAAAATAAGCACGAAACAAGTCCCTAACAAATATGTACACATATAAAATCATATTTTATGTAAAATGTAATGAAATAGTCCATTTATTTTGAAGAAATGTGAGATAACAAAACAATAAAAAATGCGAGATGCGCCTATAGCTGAGCTACAGTTTAACAAGGTGAGTGCATCTGCTGTAGGTGAGCAGTAGTTTAACAGGTGCAAAATGAGTGCCCATAGGTGAGCAGTAGTTTAACACGCTGAAACTGTGTGCCCCTAGCTGAGCTGAGCATAATATGTGTGCTGACAGCCAAATGAGGCGTAAATCAGTGTAACCCGTTTGCGCGGAGCTGCCCACTGCGCTAACAAGCTAACCGACGGGCAACGTTGAGCAAGCTGTAACAAAACTGCCTTTACACAGACACACCCCCTAGCCTGTCTAGACAGTCATAAAATATAAAAAGCAGTGGCCAGGTTCGAACCCAGGATACCATGCACCAGAGTCAAGGTACTGAACCACTAAGCCACAACAGCTGTACTTAGAAATGCAGTAATAGCAAATATATAGGAATGAATAGAAAGTGGGGCATGACAAAGCAGGTTTTGTGAAGTTGATACAATTCCAAAATGGCCAATCACAGATATGTGTGGGAAAAACGGCATATTTAAGCCCCATAGGCGGGAATACACAGCATAAATGATTGCAGAACTGACTTGCAGCCAGAATGACAGGAGTAGGTGAGGGTAGTTGCTTTCGAGCACAGAGGTGGGGCATTGAGGAGTCCAGATACATGGTCTGGCTCCTAGTCCACAATCATGAGGCCCAACTCATGCAGGGCCAGGTCCTGTGGGGAGCATATAGGGCTGAGGTGTGGGACCGGTTGGCTCATGATCTCACCAGTGCCACAGGGATTCCAAGGACTGGTGAGCAGGTCCGTCACCGCCATGCGGACCTGAAGAGATGCAAGCAGGACCAATTGAACCTTTGGATCCAGGAGGCCCAGCAAATGCCCAACGCCCCACTACTGAGTAAGTTACATTTAATTATGTATGTAAGAAATTAAATTAGCTGATATTATGGAGATGTGTATTCCAATATTACTTCATTTATATTACAGCTGCAGGTGTCCGTTCTGCGAACCGCAGAGCCTATGGCGATAGGCTGGTGCGGTTGCGCCACCAGGCAGGTCAGTAATCCACTCCCAGTAACTGTAAAGAAATATAAAAGTATGACAGTTAGCAAAAGAGTGCAGTGTAGTCACTAAGTAATAAAATGTGCAGGTAACAGTGTAAAAGTGTTTGCAAGTATTGCTTGATTACAAAAGTGTGTTGTAGTCTGTAATCCAAACAGAAAAATGAAAATGTCTGAAATAAAGTCTGAAATAAAGATGCCCCACCTGTAATATAATAGTACACAACCTGCAGCAGGCTGAAAAGTACAGCTGCAGAAGATGAGCAAATCACATGTGTGAAATATATCCCTGTTGAAATACTGAAACATGACAGAAGTGAGACTGCTGGAAAGGATTGTAATAACTACAGGTAAAACATGGCAATAAAGCCTAGAAGTAAGTACCATCCTGAATAGTAAAATGAAAACAAGTGAGAGAGTATGAGAAAGAGTTATGAATCCCCCAATAAAGTAGTAAGAACCCCTGAATAAAGTATACTGCAGTCAGTACAGAATGAAATGAATGTGACAAGTAGAACCAAACTGCAAAATGTGTTCAAAGTGTTGCTGCAGCTGGAATGTGTATCCCAAAATCTGGATATGTTGCTCTCAGTCTGCAATATGCAGATAGTATGATTGTCTGAAATATCAAACATCCACAGTTGTCTATAGCTATATAAAGCAAATGTAGCAGGATGATGTAGCTGAACAAATCCAGATATGAACGTGTATGAATAACAATAAAATGTATATTGATGTAGCAGTAACAGTCCTATCACCAAATTGAAGTAGTTATCATATAGGAAACTGTAGTTAGAACAGTAGTGTGTATATATCTGTAGCTATTAGAAATGTACAGCATATGTATTGGTATTCGAAGGTGTTAATAATATTTTCTTCACCCCACCCTATAACCACATATAATCCATTCCACGTGAAATTGGTATATGCAATCACAATTAACACCCCTGGACATTTGTCCTGTTGGGTCATAAATATTTGCATGTACGGTGATGCATCTGCCCTGTTCATACATCCAAAACTGATGGCCTGTTGCCGTCAATTAACCCTGCATGTTGTTGGACTGTGTATTTCTGTTCAAATTATGCATGTGTTATGCTCGCTGTTCAATGGTGTGAATATCTGGGTGTTTGGTTAATGGGAATACTAATGCATACTGTTACAACTAATTGTGAATGGTATTGTATGTTACTAACCCAAACTGTCATGACATAATGCAAAACATAGGACGACAGGGAAGGCGGGTTCCAGCAGACCCACCTCTCCCACCTCAGCTGGCGAGTGCACCTGGCACTAGTGCCCAGTCTGGACCCTCCTCCGGTGGCCCTGTGCCACCTGCGGGTGGAAGCGCTGCAGGGGATCGGGCCCGTCCCCCCTCTGCAAGCGTGGCCGGAGGAGAACCACCACTCACCCTCTGTAGCATCCGGACTGTGGTGCGTAGGGAGATCCTGGACTCTGTTCTTGGGCCCCTACGCCAGCTTGTGGCACAGGTGGCACAACTTACGGGCATGCCTGTTGCCCGGCCTACACAGCCCCCAGCACAGCCCCGTCCTGGGCAGTGAAGGAACAGTGGCAACTGCCCATGGGTGGGGATATCAGTTCCACTGTTGCCATCTGTGGGCTCATGGGCTCTGGATATCCAAACATCCATCCCCGTCAATTGTGTAACCTCCCCCATATGTGTCATACACTGCCCCTGTATGCGTCTTGTTTGTCTTGTCTGTTGACTTCCCCAACCTACCTCCCCAGCTATACCGACTTCCTTCACCTGGCATACCACTCTCACCTGAAAAAAAAAAAAAAGGGCACTCTGTACCCACAAAAAAATTATGCCCCATACATAGCTGCCCATTCCGCACATATGTCTGCTGGACATGGAAACTATCAATTACAATTGGCTGTACAATAAGTATTATTCTTGTCCTGACAACTCTCTCAGGGGTGGAAGGTTTCAAATGTCACACCAAATTACATACATATGCACAGCTGTTGCTGATGAAGAAATGGGCAGCTATGGGCCTTACCTACATCCCTCCTGCAAAACCCGAGCTTGTTTCCCTACTGTCTTACCCTCTTTGTGCCCCTTTTTCACCACTTTCCTGTCTCCCCATTTTCATTTCTTTCAAAGAAAATAGCTTGGGTGTGCGCAAGAGTAAGCACGTTTAAGCGGTTGTAAGCGGGTGTGCACATGTGTGCGCAGAGCTAAACGCCAGTGCACATGCGTGAGCTCCGCGCAAACCAGCACTAACCTGGTTACAACTGCTTAAAAGTGCCTTAGTCACTCTGATTGACAGGTCCTGTAGTCAGTTCAAAAGCAAAATAAAATTCCACTGTCAGTCCCGAACCCAGGACCTTGGAAACAGTAGTCTGCATGACTTACCACTAAGCCATGACTGTTATACAAAGACATTGTGCTAAAATAAATATATCATGTAATAGTAGGAATGAATGCAAAGGGAATATAGGATGTGTAGTACACAAAGCATGTCATGTATATTTACTCTCAAATCTAGTGGATGTCTATGATAGTAGTGTGTGAACAGAAACAGCCATGCTAGTTGGTAGCTAGTAGGTAATAATGTCACTGTAGCACCTTGCAAGCCGGACACATACTCACAGCAGGATAATCACTGCCCATACCCCACAACCTGTTACAGGAACACATCCGGACCAAGTAATAAAATATGTGGAGCAAAGGGCCAAAACCAGGGAAACATTTCAAATAATGTTACAACAAACTTAGACAGTTCAGAGAGTAACAGGTTCTGCATTTTGTGGGATGTTTGGAAGGGTATGAAGTCTGAAACTTAAATGTTTGTCACTATATTCTGACTTGAGCCCAGAGTGATTTGCCAGAAAAAGCTGTGCATGAGATATTGACCAAAATATGAGGCAGAAATGTGGACAACCTGCAAATATTTGTACATATGAGAGGTCTGACACCACCATATTTGAATAGTTAAGAGCCTAGACATAGCAACAGTGACTGAGTTACAGGGATGCCCCACAGACTCCATGTGAAATGTACAAACAGTAGGCAGAAAGGTGTTACAACACATGCAATGGTAACTATGACGTCCTGAAAGTATGCACCACTTGCATGGCAGAAAAAGTGTAGTAATACATATGCTCATGCTATCCCACAGTCACAACTGCAGCATACCAGACAATTTAATGGGTGTACCCCACTGATATGTACCATTCCATGAGGCAGATAACAGATGCACCTGAGAGTCTCTGGGGCCTGCTCAGCAGCATACTCAAATACCCTAATAGATGTCAAGGCCCACACCATGGCCAGACCACACTGCATGCTGTAACACCCTAGCAGATATAGCAAGCATTCCAAGGTGTGAATGTACATGGAAAATAGGAAATCCACAGCAGCACACTACAGTCAGGACACCTAGCAGGCATACAAGAAGTGAGTGTAAAGGGCAAATATTGAAGCCATAGCAACAAAGTGCAAGAACCACTGCTATACACCAGTTAAGTTAGTACAGGAAACTGGAGAAATGAATGGAGAAATGTTAATCTACAACACAGCTGGAAATATGAGAGAGATACCAACCTTTACACTCACAGAACATTGTCCACAGCATACCAGCATGGTCCCTGCCCTTAAAATCTGAAAGGGCTACGCCTATCTCACATACCTTTTTATAGCACTGTTCTGAAATCACAGTGAGAACTGCAATCAGTACACAACTGGCTGCATGCAATTAGCAAATGCTGGCTAACAATTGGTGCAGAGGCCATCACATGGACATATGCAGATACCTACAAAAGCATGCTGTACTCCCAGTCCACACATGCAATACTTTAATTGCACCCTGAGGAGGAAGTGAGTGACAGAGAGAGAGAGAGAGAGACAGAGACAGAGACAGAGAAAAACAAAATTAAACATACACAAACAAAACTGGTCAGCAACAGCCACCTGAAAGCTGACAACTGGCAAGTGGAGCAGCAGGACACAAAACCAGACGGCAACACAAGCAGCTGTGACAAACACAGGTAATGTAAAGTAATACTATAAAGGTCTACATACTGTGAACCCTCCATATGTGTCATTGGTCTGTATCCATATGTATATGAAGATGTGCAAAGGGCAGGGGACATACAGCAACTATCAGTGAAGGCTGTACATACATTTGTATGTGAGAGCATCTATGTGCACATATCAATGTAGGTTGAATGTAGGTTGTAGTGCAATGTACAAAGTAGGTTTCACAGTTATGTATGTTTAGCAGTATGTTAGTGTGTGTATACAGTATGGTAAACAAACATGTTGATATACCTATCTATCATATGGATACGTATGTATGTCAAAATATGTATGTATGTATGTATATATATATATATATATATATATATATATATATATATATATATATAAAATATGCATATATGTATACATACATAGAGAGAGATGTAGGAATACATAGACAGATGTAGATAGATAGAATATGTACAAACATATATATGTAATGCACACATACAGATATAGATATATGTAGATACATATACATAGACAGACAGATATGACTATCTACAGGTATGACTGTATATGATGACCTCAACACCCCCTGTCCCACCCCCTCTGTCACTCTCACCCCCTCTCTGTCACACACACCCCCTCTCCATATCTATGGCAATATATGTACATCAGTATATATATGTGTATATGTATACAGACATATATATATATATATATATATATATATATATATATATATATATAGCGAG
The DNA here is from genome assembly GCF_019279795.1 of Protopterus annectens. Classification (NCBI taxonomy): domain Eukaryota; kingdom Metazoa; phylum Chordata; order Ceratodontiformes; family Protopteridae; genus Protopterus; species Protopterus annectens. The sequence goes on from NC_056733.1 coordinate 1,972,249,177, forward strand.
AGAGAGAGAGAGATGTATATATATTCTGAGTGAGGCACATGTGTACAGATGTATTGCAACAGGTGCCTGGTGACAAAGGCATGGAGTGAACACCAGTGTCAAAACTGGAGTACCATACCCCATTTCAAATCACCTACACCAGTAACCAACAGATATGTGATTGGCTGTCCACCACTGCATGTGTCAGGGGTGAACAGGGTCATAAATGTGTACAATAGTCCCCCAATGATATTCACAGTGGCACACTATTCCTGGAATACCTGCACATGGTATGTGTCAGCAGACATGGTGTGTCAGCTATGGACATGTAGGTCAGTGTACCCCTCCACACCACATAATGGCTGCCATGGTATGTACCTCACATGACAGCTACAGATATGGAGAAGGACACAGTGACATGTACAACACTGTGACAATGCACTCAAACACATTACCAATGCACAGTGACTGACAATACCACAGAGTACACACATACTACCCACATAGAGGTTACCACTCCTGGATTTACATACGTAAGTCACACCCGTGACAGATGTCCAACAACCATAGTAACACCTCACACCATCCACAACCTAAATGACTGCTGTGTGTCATCCGTGCCACTGCAATAGAGAGCACATGTGGAGGTAAAGGTTCCTACCCACAGATAAGACATACCCTGCAATAAACCACACAGTGTTAAGAAGCAAGACTCCACATGAGTACATGTCACACATACCCCTGCTGAATGTTAGTCAGATAGGTAATATGCCATATGAGTCACCCTGTGTAACTGTTTGACGGCAGCAGGTACCATCATACCACATGTGTCACAATGGTCAGGGTAGCAGAACAGTATGCTGCTGTAGTCCCAGGGGCAATAGCATATTGCATAGTATTGTATTGTAATGTATTGTATTGTGTTGTATTGTATTGGTATGTTGAGGTGCCTCCTTCATGGAGTGGAACCACTGCTGCTGTGCGCCAGTGTACAGGTAGATATCCTGTAGTCAGGCTAGTGTTACATAGCACTTCTATATGTGTGTTTAGCTCCTGTCGGAGTTCATGTAGCATGCAACTGGGGATACCATCAGGTCCCATTCATGTTGTGTATTCTGCTTTCCTGAGGGCGGCTCTCACCTGTTCATCTGTGATGACAGGGAGGTTACAGTCAGCTGGGATAACTATGTCTTATTTTGGGGGAGAGGGAGGGATGAAACCTGCACTGAACCTGTCTGCCACAATGTTGTCAATATCTGTGGTTTCAGTGAATTATTTGTTGTTGTTTACTAACTATGAGCATAGTGGAGGGATTCTGACCAGGTTGCTAACATAACTGAAGAAGGCCTTGTGGTTATCTGTAGTGTCCCTCTTGATTTCCCTCTCAAAGTTGCCCATGGATGTTTGTATGAGGGAAAATAGATCCTTACTAGTGCTGCTCAGACATGTCTTCCCTTTATGGAATTATGCTCTGTCTTGCAGTAGCTTCCATCTTTTGTAATACAATCTGTCTATGGCTGGGGTCCACCAGACAGGACGCTGTCCCTTTGTGGAGAGTGTCTTGGTCATATATGGGATTGCATGATCCATGCATTCTCGGAGATGTCCGTAGAAAGCATTTATGAAGGGGTCAGCATTGTGGGTTGTGTCTTCCACTGGCCCAGTGGGCTGAAAGGATACCATGTCACTGTTACAAAGTGTAAAGTTTGCATTTGCAATGTTATTCACTATAGTCGTTTGTGCTGGTGGTGGAGGTGGGATATGTATATCCAGGGCAATTAGTTTGTGGTCAGCTCACAGTAGTTGATGATGTAGCCCATACAGTACCTAGATACAATCCCCCAGAGTGAGGTGGTGCTCTGGACCTGAATCAGTGTTCTGACTGCTGGGGTTTGGTAGTATGTCATATGGAGTGTGCCAGGTACTGTTGCACAGTTGCTGGCTGAGCACTAATACCTGGCCATTTACATGTGTATCCACCAACAGACAGACAGATGCTATATATGTGAGATATGTTGTATCATAACAGTCAAGTAGCATGTGTAGTATGTGTGCCAAATTCTGCTGACATATATTGCTGATATCAGGTTATTTCCTTTTTCAGGAACATGGCTCACCCGCGAAATCCAGCTTACTCCGCAGCTGAGGATGAGGCGATACACCAGAGCCTGGTGCGGGATTATGCAATACTCTTTTCCCGCACCAGCCAGAATCAGCAGGAGAGGGCTGCACTGTGGCAAGACCTGGTCCGTCGGGTAAATGACATAGGCACGCATAATAGGACATATGAGCAGGTACGACATCACTGCAGTGATTTAATCAGAAATGTCCGTCAGCGTGCGTCGGATATCCACAGGCAACAGGTCGCCACAGGTGGTGGGGTGGTTACACATCCCCCACTCACCAGACTGGAGGGACTACTCATGAGTGTAGTGGCCCCAGTCCACCAACAACAACAACAGCAGCAGACATGCATTATGATGGAGGCTGGAGCCACGCAGCAGCAAGACTATGAGCGTGCAGGTAATATGCCATATGTATAGTTGACTGTTTTGTACACTAGTAGATAATGCATGTGTGAGGTGTGTCCTTGGTTTGTAGCTGTCATCATAGTATTTAATGTGCAAGTGTGATATCCTCAATATCAGCAGCTGACCTGTGAAAGGCGACTGTTGTACTACTGACCTGTATCATACTCAGTAACAATGGCACAGTTGTGCCCACTGACATTAGTTTCCTCACTTCTGCAGGTCCCTCCAGTGTAACAGCAATGCAGCCTATCCATGCTGGTGAGTGTGTATTAACAATACCTTTAATAGTCTTGATAGTAATAGTAATATTAGGCTCACTTAGTAGTGCTCTGTGTATGCATGCAGGTGTGTCTGTGTCTGTGTGTTGATATCTCGCATACTGAGTAGTGTACAACTGTGTGCAACTGTGTGCAACTTTGTGCAACTGTGTGCATGTGTACGTGTGCACATGTGCATGCGTGCATGTGTGCATGTGTGCACGTGTGCACGTGTGCATGTGTGCATGTGTGCACATACGCATGTGCGCATGTGTGCACCTGTGCATGTGTGCACGTGTGCATGTGTGCATGTGTGCACGTGCGCATGTGCGCATGTGTGCATGTGTGCATGTGCGCATGTGTGCATGTGTGCACCTGTGCAGGTGTGCATGTGTGCATGTGTGCATGTGTGCATGTGTGCACGTGTGCATGTGTGCATGTGTGCATTTGTGCATGTGTGCACCTGTGCATGTGTGCATGTGTGCACATGTGCATGTCTGGACCTGTGCATGTGTGGATGTGTGCATCACTGGTAATATTGTGTAGACATTGTAAACTGTGTTTCCTGTTTCCCTCCCACAGGTTCTGGTGCTGCTCTGGTGTCATGCAGCAGGGAACCTGAATCAGGTGCCATGGGTACTGATAATGATGACATCTGTGTAATGCACAGGAAGGTATGCCAGGGTCCATCATTGGTCAGCCGATTGACAGTACACAGCTGTCATCCCCATCAATGCGCACAGTTATCCTGCCAATACACCCTTTGTCACCAATGTCCCTAGGTGATGGACAGCATACAGTGGGCATTGACCAGGGTAATGTGGTATCTGTGGCACATGCCTCCCCACACAGCAGCCATGGGCATGGCCCTGAGATGGTACCACACAGACAGATGTCCAGGGATTCTTGTGGGAGCATCCGTGGGCGTACTGCCCCTGTCAGACATGCCCACAGAGGTCTTACAACCTCAGCTATGTTTCGGGCTGTCATGCAGGCACAGTCACGTATGGAACGGTACACCAGACAGGGTCTGAGGGAGCTGACAGCATGTCACACAGCCATGACTGACAGTATGCGTGACATTGCGGCTGCCATCCGTAATTTCACCAATGTCATAGACAGACATTGTGGGGACATATTAGACTAGTTCCACAACTACATGTCCATGAGCCAGGGCAATGGTGGATGGTTGAGGCGTCGACGTGGGCGTATGCCAGCAACAGCAGCAGCTGGCAGTCGTCGCGTATGACAACAGGGCCACGGCCACCCCCATAGCGCCAGCAGCAGCCCCAGCAATGCTGGGTCTGTGCTGTCTTCAGACCGCCCCAGGAGACCACGTGCACGTGGCTCTGGCCAGTCCCGACAGGGATCTGTGTCCAGTCAATGAACACCTGCATCTGATGACAGTACCCAGTCTGGGTTGGTACCAGATACGGTCCATAGCACCCCTGCAAGGCACAGGTACCGTGTCCGTGGCCAGAGACACTGATCTGTATGACCTGGCAGGTACAGTCTGTGGCTGTCCACAAACACCAGTATATGGCAGCCATCAGGTGGAACTGTGTGCATCCATACACACATGCGAATTGACAACACCTAGGGCTACCGCATACACGCACACACTGCATCAACATTGCCCCACCTTCTACTGCTGTCCCTCACCAACACACATACACATACATGTCAATTGGTGATATAGGTGGCTGACTCAGGCATACCAAGTTCACACCCTGTGCATATGATGAAACTGTGCCACCTCCTGCAATCTGTAACATCAGTGCAGGTACAGGTTAACATGTTGCTGATGCACAGGGTGACTACATAGACGTGTAGTAATAGTATCATGTTGTTAACAGTACTGTGTGCTGAAATAATTGTGGGTATATCACAGCATGCCTGATGCAGTAAGGGTATGATTGTCATGTACTGTTATCTACACCCATGGTAAGTACCATAGTGTATCATCTGCACATGTTGGCATACTGGTGGTAAGGATGTCAACAGAAGGCTACATACATAGGTAGCACAGGGGATAAGGTAATGAAAGTATTAATACGCAATGATGGACATGTAAACTGCAAGTGGCATGTTGCCCACACTGGACTCTGCAATGCGGATGTTTGAGGATGTTGATATGTGTGCAGTACTACACGACTGGTACAGGACACACAGCAGCACCCTAGCACTGCAAGCTCACATCTCATACCATGCTAGACAGCCCCAACACACAAAACTAATTGTCACAGGAGGGAGAGTCCCCATACATGTCAGGGATACTGTGGTGGCAGGCCAGGTAGCATACATCCTACTAAGTATGGAACCACTGAGTGAAGGCTCAGTGTCTGTTATTTGACATGTGAATTACTGCAGGCATGAGCACATGGGTTTCCATCCAGTTCTTGTACATCCTGATGGTACATGGTCTGTACACTTGTGTGCACTGAGACTGGACCCTAGCCATCTGACCTGTGTATTTCCATGTACATGTGCATAGTGCCTGCATATTTGCAGTGTTACCTACTGGATGTGATACAGCTTGTTTGTTGTACAATGGACTACATGCAGCCCTGCTTACTGTAGCTTTGTTTGCATGCATGTTTGCTTGCAATTACCCTGGAATACTGATCCCACCTGCAATGCATAGTTACAGAGCTTCTGTGGACTCCTAGTGACATCTGCATAGCTTACTATATGTATGTCCATGTCTCACTTGACAGAATGTCACTGTTTGTCCTGTTCACATGTACGTTGCCTGTGACACATTGCATATGACTTACCTGGCATTTGTCCACGTGAGCAGTCATATATGCCACTGCTAACTAATCACAGGCACTACACCATCACATACTCATCTTCTCTTGAACCACCTGCTTCTCTAGGGATGTCTTGCACCTGTCAGCCCTGAGCTTTCGGATATTGGCAAAGGCTCTTGCTACCCCCATAGTGCCTTTGTTAGGCAAGGCTCAAATGACAAACCCACCTTCATAGGTATCACAAGAGATAAGAAACTAAGAGTAATGCTACTCAACGCCAGAAGTCTAAACCACAAGATGCATGCACTCGAAACTATCCTTAGCATGGAGAACATCGATATCTGTGCAGTAACAGATACCTGGTTCTGGGCTACTGAGAGCACCCCAGCACTACCAGGTTATACCTCATACCATCCTTTTCAGCCCCAAAACTTGGACTGAACCACAAAAGGAGGGGGAGTATTGATATTCATCAAAGATACCCACACCTCCAGGTTGGTGGCAAAGCACCAAGCATCAGAGACTATCCATGTGCAACTAACAATGGGTAAAACTGCCTTCCAGGTTATAGCCTGCTACAGACCACCCTCCCAAACCCAAGAACCGCACTCAGCCTTCCTGAAAACAGTGGAAAATATGAAGGTCTCTCCAAACACCATTATATTGGGCGACTTCAACTACCCAAACATAGACTGGGAGCATGACTCTAGCTCCAACACCCTAGCCCAAAGATTCCTAGAATATATGAACTCAAATGCTATGGAACAACTTGTTACCACTCCCAAAAGAAGGGAAAACATACTGGACCTGATCATCACCAACATGGGGACTCTATGCTCCAGACCAGAAGTGTATCCCTCACTGGTAAGATCAGACCATAAACTAATCTCACTGGATATTCACATCCCGACCCCACCCCCTGCCCAGAAAACCACAGTGAACAACTTCTCTAAAGCAAATTCACACTCCTCAAAACTGAGGTGGAAACCTTCAAAGCCCCTGGGCCTGTGGAAAATACGGACCAGACCGCAGATTCCTCTATAAAAGCATTCTATGGACACCTTCAGGAATGCATGGATCATGCGATCCCGAATAAAACCAAGACCCAATCCTCCAAAGGCAGACATCCTGTCTGGTGGACCCCAGCCATAAACAAACTATACAATAGAAGGAGGAAGCTACTAAATGATACAGCAAAATCCCAAAAAGGGAAGGCATCACTGATCAGTATTAGCAAAAAACTACGGGCACTCATAAGATTGTCTAAGGCCAGCTTCGAGAGAAAATTGCACAGGACACTAAGGATAATCACAAGGCTTTCTTTACTTATGTTAAGAACCTGGGTAGTAATTCCCAGATATGCTCAGAGGTAGTCCAAAATGTCAATAGAAACACCAAACCCACAGACATTGCCAACATCCTAGCTGACAGGTTCAGTGCAAACTTCTCCCCCCGCTCCACACCGAAAGGGCAAATATTTATCCCAGCAGAGTGCTGCCCCCCTGACATCTCAGATGCTCAGGTAAGAGCCGTCCTCTCCAAAGCAATAAACACTGCATCAATGGGACAAGACAGTGTCCCGGCTGTGTCCTACATGAACTCCAAGAACAGCTACACCCAAACATAAATCTACTGTTCAATCCCAGCCTTACTACAGGATATGTGGCCAAAGAGTGGCATACAGCAACAGTGGTCCCTCTACAGAAAGGTGGTGCCTCAATGGATCCTGACTAGCTTGGTCTGCAAAGCTATGGAAAGGATCATCATGGACCTCATAAATAAAGATATTGGGGACCTACAGACACTGGATCATACCCAGTTTGGCTTTGTTAAGGGCAGATCCTGCCTCTCAAACCTGGTTGATTTCTTTGAAACAGTCACCAAGGCCATTGACGAGGGGAAGGTGGTCCACACAGCCTACCTGGACCTCGCAAAAGCCTTCGATACAATACCCCACTCGGGCATTCTAGAGAAGCTCACCAGCTTAAATATAAACCCCTATGTCACTAGATGGATTGCACACTGGCTCAAGGACAGAACCCACATGGTTAGAATTGCTGGAGCCATGCCAGACCCCAAACCAGTTACAAGTGGTGTCCCACAAGGCTCAGTCCTGGGACCTCTCTTGTTCGGTATATATTTATTGGAGGTACAGGCCAACATGGAAGGACTGTGGCTGACCAAATTCACAGATGACTGCAAACTGGCCGCCATAATCGACTCTCCAGCCAACACAAGCATCCTCCAAAAGGGCTTCATAGAAACAGACAACTTGTGCCAGAGCCATGGCCTCAAGCTGAATGCCAAAAAGTGTATAGTCATCCCCTTTGGCAAAAACAAAGTGCCCACAAAGTACCACATAGGTGGTAATCCATTAAGTACAGAAGAAGTAATTAGGGACCTGGGGACCCAAGTTGATAGCAATCTCTCATTTGACAACCACGTGGCCAAAGTGGTTAGAAAAACATTTTATATAGCCCACCTCATCATGAAGGGATTCACATCTAGATCAGGGGAGGACATCGTGCCTCTTTACTCATCCCTCATCAGGCCCATAATTGAGTACAATGCCCCTGTTAGGATGTACCTTACCAGACACCTGCAGCAACTGGAAAGACCCCAAAAGTACCTCACCAAGAGGATCAAAGGGCTCAAACAGATGCCATATGCTGACCAGTTAAAGAAACTCCAGCTCTACTCAGTGGCATACCGCCTGTTCAGAGGCGATCTGTGCCTGATGCATAAAGCCATGTCAAACCCGGAATTGATGGGCATGCTGCACCTCAGAATATCCAAATCCCATCGAGCTACACGCTCGAGAGACTTGAACCTCAGCACTGAAATAAATAGGACATGCTGGAGGGACAGATTCATAACCCAGAGGCTCCCTTCACTCTGGAATAAAATCCCAGTCCAGGTTAGGCAGAGTCCCTCATTGACTCTCTTCAAGAGGAATCTTGATGAGTGAATGGGACATCATAGGTTTACCCCGGGTATCACTTCTGTGTCACTGTTAGACAGAGGCACAGTATACTAACCTCGAAAAAGGGCATAGCAAGATAAATTTACAATGGATGGTGACAGCCAAACACATTCTGGCTAGATTTATAAATGCCCTAGGGCAGATAGCCTAGTATGAACCTATGAACCTATGAACCTATGTACCTTGTTCCCCATTGGCCCTATGTGCTGTTAATCACCATGGCAATCACAATACTATGGTAGCATGTGCAAAGGTCAGTTGTCAGTCACCTCTATGGTACAGTTGCGGAATATGTGGGTCATGTGGCAATGTCACAGCTGCCACATGTACACAGTCAACCCTCTCCTCTACACATGGACGTACAACACATGTATGAGATGGAACCACATAGCCAAACTGGGGACTAAGCACTCTGAACCCAGTACTGGCATAACCTGTCAGGTGGCATGAAATTCTACAGTGACTACAATACCAGTCTGATGTAGACCTACACTGACAGCAATACAAGCACATGAACACACTGGGCCATTCGTGGAGCCTAAGAATAGCATCCTGCCTGAGAGGCAGACACCTCTGCAGCTGGCACACAGGCATACGTTATGCCAGAACACATCACGCATAACACATAGCACACAAATCCTGTGTGCCAAACAGTCACAGCCTGTACGGCTAGACAACACACCTGCTACAGTTGTGTTAGGTACCTTTATTGTCCGGTACAGTGAGGTCACGCTCACCAGGCTGGACAAGGTGAAGGTCACAGTGATATGCCCGTGGGGCACTATGGTCCACCACATAACACAAGCATACAGGTCAGTCAGAGGCATAGACACATATGACTCAGTCATTGTCCATGCCACTATGGCTGACCTGTGATGTACCTCCCTGGACTACATGATAGGGAACATGGAAGGGCTCTCTGAGCATGTGGCACAGGCTGGTATGACCCTGACCTTGGTTGGCATCATACCCTCACCAGGAATGCTAACGTATTACTGAATGCTGATGAATTACTGTAGCTACAACACCCTAGCTGAAAGGTTCCTAGCATGTGGTCACTGCATTGCTATGGAACAACTTGTTACCACTCCCACAACAGGTGAAAACATGCAGCACCTGTTCATCAACAACATGTAAACTATATGCCCCAGACCAGATGTGTATCCCTCACTGCTAGGTTGATACCATCTACATATCACACTGTATATACACATACCACATGCAGCACCCGCACTGAAGACCACAGTCATAATGTTATCCAGTGCAAATACCATGTATTCACATGTGGCAGGCGTCAGACATGGTAACTATTGAAGGTCACAGGTACATATGTGTATTTGACACACACATACATCATCTGTGTTCCATTGCCATTACTGGTTTAATTGATGTCATGCATTATTGTGAACAACAACCCACACACATGGGCATTATGTGTGACAAAAACACACGTGGCATGTCTGGAATCCAAAGCCATAACTAACTGTGCTATGACAGTAGTGAGAGACGCGGTAGCAGAGCGTTGCTATTTGCATTACTGGGAGATTTGCCCTCTTCCGCTGTACTTGCAGGGTGCTGACATCATCACTGTGTTGAGATTGGAATATACAGCAGTGGGTGTGTTGTACTGGCTGGCAAAAGGGTCAGTTTTTTCACACATGTAATTGCACACACACTACTTTCATCTTCTTCCACACACACTCTTGCAGGATTCAAACCCCTATCTAACTATGTTATGACACTTAAGATGGACACAGTTGCAGAGCACGCTATTCGCATTACTGTGAGGTTTCACTTCTCCTGCTGTACTTATAGGGTGCTGACATCATCAGTGTTTAGAAAGGGGAATGTGCATCCTGTAGTGTGTTCTCCTAGTTGCCAAAAGGGACATTTTTTTCATACAGACTTGCACACACATTAACCCCCTCCACACATATTGAGCATTTGCAGGATTCAAACCCCTACCTAACTATGTTATGACACTTGAGATGGACGCATTAGCAGAGTGCGCTATTTGTATTACTGGAAGGTTTTCCTTCTCCTGCTGTACTTATAGGGTGCTGACATCATCAGTGTTTAGAAAGGGGAATGTGCATCCTGTAGTGTGTTCTCCTAGTTGCCAAAAGGGACATTTTTTTCATACAGACTTGCACACACACTAACCTCCTCCACACATATTGAGCATCTGCAGGATTCAAACTCCTACCCAACTACGTTATGACACTTGAGACGGATGCATTAGCAGAGCGCGCTATTCGCATTACTGGGAGGTTTCCCTTCTCCTGCTGTACTTATAGGGTGCTGACATCATCAGTGTTTAGAAAGGGGAATGTGCATCCTGTAGTGTGTTCTCCTAGTTGCCCAAAGGGACATTTCTTTCATACAGACTTGCACACATACTAACCCCCTCCACACATACTGAGCATTTGCAGGATTCAAACCCCTACCTAACTATGTTATGATACTCGAGATGGATGCATTAGCAGAGCACGCTATTTGCATTACTGGGAGGTTTCCCTTCTCCTGCTGTACTTTTAAGGTGCTGACATCATCAGTGTTTAGAAAGGGGAATGTGCATCCTGTAGTGTGTTCTCCTAGTTGCCAAAAGGGACATTTCTTTCATACAGACTTGCACACACACTGAGCATTTGCAGGATTCAAACCCCTACCTAACTATGTTATGACACTCGAGACAGATGCATTAGCGGAGCGTGCTATTCGTATTACTGGGAGGTTTCCCTTCTCCTGCTGTACTTATAGGGTGCTGACATCATTATTTCTACAGAGGTATGTACATCTAGTACTACCTGTCAGGTGGGGGATAGCATATATATGCATTTGCAGCCACCTACGTCAGGGTCAGATATGCACATCACACTGGCAGGTTATGTTTTATACCATGCTTCATGACCACAGGACCTATAACACACAACACAACCAGTCCTGACCACCCCTCCCACATCCAGGACACACACTTTGCTTCCCTGGGAACAGTGCCAAGATATGCAGGTGTTCACATACACCATTCCAGTTGTTAACGTCAGGTACAGGCATATTGTGTGTGGGAACTACTCAGGCCTCTACATTACCCTACAGCCACTACAATTTGTGAGTCCATGTGCTATGGCAGAACCACTCACCACAGCCACAAGGGAGAATACATATTGAACCTGACCATCTACAACATGGGTACTCACTGTTCCACACCAGAGGTAGACCACCATTGTTGATATCTGACCATACCCACCTTTCTCTGGCCATCCATATCCCATCCCCACCCCCAGGCAAGGTTGTCACTGCAAACAAACTGTATTTATCAAAAACAGACTTTACACTTGTGAAGACTGGGGTGGAAGACTTCAAAGGACCCATGCTGGGGAGTATACAGGCCACTCTGCATAATCCTTGACAATTGCATTCTATGAGCATGTGGAAGGTTTGCATTGATCATGCTATCCCAAATATACCCATGACTGCTCCACAACAGGACACCTGTCAGATGTACACCAGCCATATATGAGCTGTCCAACAGACAGAGTGAGCTAATACATTGCAGAGCAGTAGCCCACAGAGGGAGGACATCTCTGAACAGTACCAGCACGACACTTCAATCCCTCATAATCATCACGACACAGTGTTGACAGTGAAATTGTCCAGACAATGCAGATAAGGCTCCCCTCAGTCTGTTATTGACGCCCACTTACTGTTAGAGGTCCTCAGCAACCCTCTTCCAGCACACGACAAAAACATGGCTGTGACTTAGCAAATTCAAACCCTGGGATCTCCACTGTGTCCCTGCTTGACAGAGGCACAGCACACTAGTCTCACACGGTACCTTATGTGACCTACTTTACAGTGGCACAGTAGCCTGCTGTACTGGGGAGGCAGACGCCAAGCACACTCTGGCTAAGCTGTCATTCCCTAGGGCAAACAGCCTAGTGTTGACCTCTACACCCATATGTTTAATTGTCCGATGCACATTATTTGTTGCTGATAGACTGTTTGCAGGTCTTTATTGCCATAGCATTCCCTGTTTGTATGAACAACTTGTGTATCTGTGGAAGATGTTTGCATATGGGAGGGATCCACTATATCACGTATGTCTCTGTAGTCATTTAACTGTGTGCACTGGGCAGATTGCTGTAATGTGGTTGGTTCCTGGAATAACACATACAAATACCAGATATGTGTGGCCAACTGCTAAACTGAGATTTGGCCTAAGTGTGTGAGCATGCCCAGTTCAGCCTTCCCATGTCATGTTGTCTGACATATGTCTCATTTATCAAAGTGTGCGAGCATGCCCAGTGTGAGCTTTCCATATGTTGAACTCTGCAGCCCACCACATTTGTGGATGAGTGTGAACTTCAACAAATATTTCCCGTTTATGGTTGTGTGTTGTGTGTCATGTTGTGTAGTTACTGTCCAACTGCTTTGTGTGTGAACACAACAGGGATTATACTGTGCCTGCAGGGTTTGCATGGGATACTTTGCATACAGTTGTCAACATCCTTTCATACTGACCTAACACTGTAGTACCGTATAGTGTACTGGTTCAGTACTTTCACTGTGGTGGACAGTATCCTGGGCTTTAGTCCTATCACTGCTTTACATTTCCATAGTGAGCACAACAGCCTGGTTAGGGGCCACTTGTGCACATCTGACCATGTTGCATTATGTTCAGATATGAACTACTTAAACCAGGCTTGTCCAACATTGGTAGTGTATTCCACAACATAGGTGTACATTTGCAAACACTAGCGATGTGCCCTAGGCCATTTCTAATGCTAGTCGGAGAGTGTGTTTGTCCTTCGACACACATTGTAAGTGGAGTTTGCCATGACATATGTCATGGTTAGTATACTGTGCCTCCGTCTACCTGTGACATAACAGTGATACCCAGGGTAAACCTACCATCTCCCATCCACTCATCAATATTCCTCTTGAGGAGAATCGATGAGGGACTCTATGGATAACCTGTACTGGGAGTTTACTCATGAGTGGGGTTGGCTTCTGTGTTATGGATCATGCAGTACAGCTTGTCCTATGTATGTCAGTGCTGGGGTTCAGGTCTCTCATGTGCATAGCTCACTGCCATTCATATTGTACAAGGTGCAGCATGTTCATTGATTGCAGCTTGGACATGGCTTTATACATCAGGCACAGCTTGCCTCTGGGTGGGCAGTATGGCAGTGTGTGTAGCTGCAGTTTGTTTAATCAGGCAACACATGGCATCTGTTCAAGCTCTTTGATACTCCTGGTGAGGTACTGTTGGGGACTTTACAGTTGATGGAGGTGTCTGCTGAGGTACATCCCACAGGGGCTATTGTAGTCAATTGTAATGCTGATGAAGGATGATTGCAGAGCCACAATGACCTCCCCTTATCTAGATCTGACAACCTTCATGATTAGGTGGGTATATGGTATGTTTCTGTAAACACTACAGCCACATGTTTGTCCAATGCAGGATATCTATCACCTTGTGTCCCCAGGTCTCTCATTACATGTTAAGTACGTAATGTGTTAACACCTATGTGGTAATTGGTGGGCACTTACTGTATATCCATGGGGGTTGACTATACACTTTTCTGCAATTAGCTTGCTGACATGGCTATGGCACCAGTTGTCTGTTTCTATGTGGCCCTTTTGTGGGATGCTTGTGTCAGCTGGAGGGTCAGATATGGTGGGCAGTTTGTAGTCCTCTGCAAACATGTTCAGACACAGTCCTTCCATGCTGGCTGTACCTATGGGACATATATACCAAACGAGGGAGGTCCCAGGACCAAGCCTTGTGGGATGCCAGTTATATCTGGTTTGTAGTCTGACATGGCTGCAGCATGTCTGACCATGTCAGTTCTGTCCTTGGTCTGGTTTGCAACCCCTCTACTGACATAGGGGTTTATATTTAAGCTGGTGAGCATATCTATAATGAACACGTAGGGTATTGTATCGAAGCCTTTGCAAGGTCCAGCTACGCTGTGTGAACCACATTGCCCTCATCAATGACCTTAATGACTATTTCAAATGAGTCAAACATGTTTAGGGGCAGGATCTGCACTTAAGAAAGCCACACTGGGTAGGGTCCGGTGTCAGTAGGTCCCCAATATCTTTATGTCTGCGATACATGCTGATCCTTTCCATAGCTGTGCAGACCAAGCTTCTCAGGATTCTGGGGTGGTAGTTTTCAGTATCCATTCAGGCAACACCTTTGTTGAGAACGACCAATGTTGTTGTACACTGCTCTTTGGGTACATATCCTGTGGTAAGGCTGACATTGAGCAGTAGTGTGATTTGGCATTCCATTCTTCTTGGAGTCCATGTTGGACTCAGCCCAGGACACCATCTCATACCATTGCTGCTGTGTGTTTTGCTTTGTAGATGCTGGATGTTACCTCAGCATCTGCAATGTCAGGGGGGCAGCAATCTGCTGGGATAGATATTTTGCATTCTGGGGGGGGGGGGTTGCACTGCACCTGTCAGGATGTATGTTGGCAATATGTGTGTGTGTTTGGTATGTTGTTTGTAATATTTGTGTGATTCAGAGCATATCTGTGAATTCCCAACACGGTTCCTACTATTAGTTGAGGAAGCCTTGGGATTATCCTTAGTGTCCTGTACAATTTGTATCTTCATAGGTTCATAGGTTCATACTAGGCTATCCACCCTAGGGCATTTGTAAGCCTAGCCAGAGTGTGTGTGGCTTTTGCCACCCCTTGCTATGTGAATATTATGGCCATTTATGATTTGCTTTGCTGTGTCTCTGTCTGGACATGACACAGTGAAGACCCCCAGTGTAAATCTACGATCATCCATCCACTTGGCAAGATTCCTGTTGAAGACTGTCAGTGAGGGGCTCTGCCTAACATGGAGTGGGATTCTGTTCCAGGATGTGGGGAGCCTCTGGGTTATGTATCTGTCCCTCCAGCACATCCTATTTCATTATGTGTTGAGGTTGACATCTCTCCCTCTCACAGCTCCAATGGCTTGAGTTTTCTGGGGTGGAGCATGTCCATTACTCCTGTGTTGGACATGGCCTTGTACAACAGACATACAATGCCTCTGTGTAGGCAGTATGTGACTGCATTCAGCTGGGGTGTCTGCAGCCAGGCAGCATATGACATATATTTGAGACCCTTTATCCTCTTGGTGAGGTACCTTTGAGGTCTTTCTAACTGCTGCAGGTGTCAGGTAAGGTACATCCCAAATGAGGCATTGTACTAGATTATGGGTCTGATAAGAGAACAGTATAGGGGCACAATGACCTCTGTTGATGTAGATGTGAATCCTTTTATGATACGGTGTCCAATATAGACAGTCTTCCTAGCCACATTGGCAATGTGAGTGTCACATAACAGGTTACTGTCCACTTGTGTCCCTAGGTCCCTGATTACTCCTTCCATACATAATGGTTTACCACCTATGTGGTAATTTGTGAGTACCTTGTTTGGTATTTGGTGGGACATTCATACTGTCCAGTGTCTTCAGGATGGCTGGGTGGGGTTCCTGTGTGTGAGAGTGTGGTCTGTAGCATGCTACAGACTGTACAGCAGTCTTGCCTACAGTTAGTTGCACATGGGTGGACTCCAATGCCTTGTGCATTGTCAGTTACCTGGACGTATGGGTGTCTGTGCTGAATATAGATACTCACCCTCCGTTTATGTTTTGTTCCAGGTTTTGGGGCCATAACACATGATATGTGGTATAACCTGATAGTGCTGGTGTGCTGTCAGGAGGCTTGCAGCAGGTTTCTGTCACTACACAGACATCGATGTTCTCCATACTGGGGAGGGCCTCGGGAGCATGCATATTGAGGTTTACACATCTGGCATTGGTCAGCATTACCCTTATGTTTCTTTCCACTTATGTTTTCTAGGGTGGTGGGTTAGTCTTTTCAGCCTTGCCTACGAAAGGCTCTATGGAGGTGGCAAAAGCCTTATCCAATATCCAGACGCCCAGGGTAACAGGTGCAAGCCATCCCTGGAACAGCTGCGTGGCTTGTCAAGCATGACATCCCAAGCAGACAGACATTGGATCCCCTTGGAATGACACCAGTAATTGTGCCACTTGTTATAACTGATCATTCTGTGTTTGTACTGTGGCATCATTCTTGGTGAGGGTAGGATGCTGCAAATGGTCAGTGTCATACCAGCCTGGACTACATAATCGGAGAGCTCATCTATGTCTCTTTTCATGTAGTCCGGGGAGGTACATCTCAGGTCATTCACACCAGCATGGACTATGACTGCATCATATTTCTACTTGCTTTGGGGTGACCTTCATACTTGTGTTATGTGGCGTATTGTAGCAGCCTACAGGCAGCTTACTGTACCCTTTCCCTTGTTCAGTCTGGTGTGCGGGACAGCAGCGTGTCTCACTATGGAGTCACCTATAACAACTGTATCAGGCATGTTGTTTCTCCTTCTGGCCTGTGACTGTTTGGCACACCAGCTTTGTGTACTATGTGTTGCATGTGCTATGTTTGGAGGTTGTTTGATTGGGTGTCTGCTTTGGAGGCCTCTGTTGGTGTGGTGTGTTTGTAATTCGGGCCTCCGGGAATGTTTTTCTGTGTTTATGTCTTTGGTTTGCAGTTGTGATAGGTCTATGTGGGACTGGGTTTGTGGTGTGTGTGGTTACCTTCTCCTCCTGACTAGTTTTGGGAGTACTGAGTTGAGGGAGCTCAGCCTCCAGTTTGGATAAATGGTTGCATTTCTCACATATATTTGTATTTCTTGGGGGGAGTTGAGGGTTGTCTGTGTACTTGGGGCAGGTGTAACATTGTCTCAAGATTCACAGATTCAACTTGTTGTAGCTGGCCTTAGTGGATTGTATGTGTGGACATATTTTATTGCCATACTACTGATCAGTGATTACTTCTTTTTTATGTTTGCTCTATCATGTAGTAGCTTTCTCATTCTCTTGCATGGTTTGGTAATGGCTGGAGTCCACCATGCCAGATGCCTGCGTGTATGGGATTGTGTCTTGTTTTAATTTAGGATTGCATAATCCAAGCATTCCTGACAGTGTTCATGGAATGCCTGCATAACAGGTTCTGAGGTGTGGCCCATATTTTGCACCTGCACAGGGCCTTTAATGGATTCCACATCAGTTTGGAGGAGTGCAACTTTTGCTTTACACATGTTTTTCACTGTGGTTTTCTGGCCAGGGACTGTGGTCAGCATGTGTATATCCAGTGTGATTACTCTATGGTCTGGACTTACCAGTGAGCAATACACTTCTCATCTTGCCATCCAGTACCCATGTTGCTGATTATCACATCCAGTATGCTTACCCCTCTTGTGGGAGTGGTACGTTGTTCCTGGGCATTTTGGTTTATGGATTCTATGAACTTTTGTCCTACAGTGTTGGAGCTAGTATAATGCTCCCAGTCTATGTCTGGGTATTTCCAGTCACCCAATATAATGTGGTTTGGAGGACTTGATATATTCATGTATTCCAACATAGGCCAGGTGCAGTTCCTGGTGTTGGGATGGTAGTCTGTAGCAGGCTATAAACTGGGAGGCAGTTTTAGCCACTGTTACTTGACCATGGCTAGTCCATGCTACTTCTTGTTGTGGTACCAACATGGGGGTGTGGTTATCCTTGACAATTATTGCTAGTCACCCACCTTTTGTAGCTTGTTCCATGTTTTGAGGCTGTGCAGCACAGTATGAGGTGTAACCTGGTAGTGTTAGGGTGCTGTTGTGAGCCTTGACCCAGTTTTCTGTTACAGCACAGATATCAACATTCTCCATACTGGGTGAGTTTAGACTGCATGCATCTTGCTGTTTAGACTTCTGGCATTGGGTAGCATTACATCTAGGTTCTTATCCCTTCTGATACCTATGGAGGTAGGTTTGTGTTTTGAGCCTTACCTATTCAGGGCACGCTGCGGGTAACAACAGCCATTGCCAGTATCCATACGACCTGCACTGATAGGTGCATGCCAGTCCTAGCAGGTGGAGCATCATGTCATGCTCAGCATGTCATCCCAGGCTGGCACACATTGGATCCCCTTTGATTAACTGCAATACTTCATCCAATTATTGCAATTGATCATCTCATTGTCATATTGTGGCATGATGCTTGGTGAGGGTAGGATGTTAGTCACGGTCCTCAGGTGTGAATATAGTACATGGTGTTACATTACTTAACACATGGCATTCATGCCTCAGGTGGTGCTGCAGGGCTGCCTCTGTCGGATGCACATATTACACTCCCTGTACATGTTTGTGAGCAGGTCATGTAATTTTAGGCATCCCTGTTATTATTTGAGTGAGTCAGAGGGGGTATCATTCCCAGGGTTCCTACTGAGCCAGTGTATGTGCTATGCATTGCCTCTTTGCCAAGGCCAGGGCATACTGGGCATGCCTCCTTCTGCCTACTGGGGCAGGCTCAGGTTGTTCCTCCTCCGAGTCACGCTCTGCCTGTGATGGCCTTGGCAATGGTGGGGGGCTGTTTGGCCCAGCCCTATGCTGGTCCTGCTGCAGCTGTTTTCGCAAGATCATATTATGTAGCATAGCACATACCATGACAATTTGGGTACATGTAGTTGGTGTGTACTGCAAGGCTCCACCAGATGTGTCCAGACACCGGAACCATGACTTGAGCAGCCCAAACACATGGTCTATTACATTACATGTTTGTGCGTGTGCCTCATTATGGCGTTCCTGTTCAGGTGTGTGTGCGTTTCTGATGGGTGTCATCAGCCACGGCTCCAGTGCATAACCTGCATCCCCCACTAGGTGTCCATGTGGGATGTCCCCATTGGCAAATGTCTGATACAGCTGCGTCAAATGCCAGATGTGGGAATCATGGTAGCTCCCAGGGCAGCCAGCACACACATTTATTATTATGCCCTGGGCATCACACACGACCTGGCAGTTGATGGAGGGGAAGCCCTTGCGGTTAGTGTAGGCCCTACCCCGCTCACCGGCTGGTGCTTTGATGCATATGTGCATGCAGTCTATTGCACCCACAACCTCAGGGTATTCCGCTATTTGCTGGAAGAGACGCATATTGCTGGCCAATACCTCACGGGCATTGGGGAAATATACATGATCACTGACATGTGCTGACATGGCATCCAGGAACTGGTGCAGTATCCTGGAGGCTGATGCCTGTGATATCCCCATCATATCACCAGTTGGTCTTTGGAAGGTACCTGTTGCTAGTATTCTTAGGCCAACACATACCTTGGTTTCCACTGGGATGGGTTCCCCTCTGTTAGTTCTGTGTGTGAGGTGTGGCCTGCACAGCTCAACTATTTGCTGCAGGAGCTCTCTGTCTACTCTATAGCGCTCTACTATCTCCAGCTCATGTAACCCATGGTAGGTGACCCTGGGCCTGTACACTCTTCTCCGTCTGCTCACTGTGGGTTGTCTGGCACCATCTGCATTGTCACCACCCTCAGCAAGTCGCCTATGTCTCATTATGACAGCTATGGCAACCCCTAACATTTCTGCTCTGAGTTCAGCTTTTTCAGTTTTCACTTCTAATAGCTTACTCCTGTCTTGCAGTGTCTCTTGAGAGAAACATCCTGCACTGCTGTTTGCAGAGTTTTAAGTGCTGGGCTGGGCTACTATTCTGCCTGTGTAATTGCCTGCTTCTAATTGTTTTCACCTGCTAGCTCCAGCAGTATTCCCTGCTAGCTTCCTACGAATTCTGTTGCTTCCTTTTTCCTTTCTGTTTCCTCAGGGGGGAGCAGTGTGCATACCAGCAGAAACACGCTCACAGTGGCTTACACGCGCACACACATGCTTACACGGTTCATAATCTGCTTATTCGGGTTAAAATGCGCGCACACCAGTGCAAACAGTGTTAAACATCTACCAACATGCTCCCACATGCTCAGTCTGCCTTACACGCACGCAAACTGTCCTACTCGGGCTTCATGGCGCGCACACGTGCGCATGCATGCCCAGCAAGAAACTTTGGTGTAGGCAACAGTGTACACCTTCCATTTCTTGACTTTCCCATGCTTATGTTGTGGCACTCCTCTTTCCATGATATGTGTCTGACATCTGTCATGTAACATTGACCTCCAATGAACTGCATTTCTTTCTGCCATTCCCCCCTGTGATGTCACCTATCTCCTACTCTGTTCCTCCCCCTTATGTAACTCTTACACTACTCAGAATGTGCTCATTTGCTATGTGACAGTGGAATTCAGTATCCTAACACTCATTTGTATCAGATTGCCTACTAATGCTTAGTTACATGTCTAAGACTCAGCTTCCCCCCTTAGCAACCACTAAACGGTGGCCATGTTGTTTTTGGTCTGCTGGTCCCTGCATTGTAAATCCATGTATTGCATAAAACCCACATTTGTGGGTTTATAAACTTCATTTTTATGTTTTATTTAGCGCATCCTGTTTGCGTGGGGCTGCGCTGCATTTAAACACCGGCGATCGCCGAAAAAAAAATTATTTATTTCTCAGATTTGCATCGGGGTACCTTGCCAATGGCCACATATTTGGCCATTGGCATGCTGCCTGACACATATGCACCCTTTATTTGGAGCTGACATGGCTCCATTGTGTTTTTTGCAGAAACGTACTCAGTTGTCAACTGAGTACATTTCTGCAGCTAAAACGGCTCTTACACGGGCTGCTTTGGGCTTCCTAGATCGATAATCTACCTCATTTGCATGCTATTCGGCTGCAAGTGAGGTGATTAGCATATCCACGCCCACTCCGTGTAAGAGACGTTTTAGCTGGTCTCTTACATGGACTTTAGGGCTGTTCCTGGATCGCGAAGGCTGCATGGAGTCTTACACTACTCTTAGACTCCGTGCAAGCCTTCATGAATCCTGCCCACTCTCTTCAAAGGCAGAAGAGCTGTGAAAGGCTTGGTGCTCAAATCTGTGTTTTTAGCAGCTCAGCCCAAGCTGCCTAACAATTTGAGTTCATGTGAGGTGTCCTGAAGCTTTGGAAGCTGTCTATTATATCTTTGGCAGGATATAACCCCATTTAGTTAAGGCTACTGCGGCAGTGATCAATATGATGAACATTCTAGGATAACAGTAATTATTCCATGGTTAATCTGAAAAAAATCTTGAAAGGCAAGCAGCACAGCCTGGGTAAATTGGTAACCTTCTGACAGAAAAATTGTTTTTAATGTAAAAAAAAAAAATCAGTGACAGTCCTCAAAATCGCAACATCCTGCCACTCACATAAGTGCTTTACATAAATATATAGAACGGATTTAGTAAAACAGATTTTTACACATATTTTAACAATAGTATTCCCCCAGGAAAATCCTGTCATAAAACATGACACTCCTTTACATTGACGTTTCTTAGCATAAACTTAAAACCAAGTATCACCAAAAAAGGCTCAAGTATAAAAAAAAAACTTTAATTCATTAAGCACTTTCGTCCATCACAGGCTTTCATCAGCATAGTTTTCTAGTATAAGATATAAAAAAAAAAAATCAAAGAAAAAGTACAGCTTTTCCTCAGAAAAAAATGATGTAGTGCTTATTCTCAAAATGGCTACTTATCTGCCCAACCTTGAAGGATCACTAGCTAACCATCACTTCCAAGAAGTCCAAAGAGGGAACATATGCCATTATGTGCCCAAAGAAATCAATTCACTAACAGCCAATTCAGGATAAAGTTTCACTGTACAGTAATCCTCTGCATTCAACATCACTAAAAAAAAGTGCAAAAATCATCTGTTTTTGAATATGTAATCTTTGATATGTTTCTCATATGGAAAGAATATGTATATAGCTTGTGTTTTAACTCTTCTTCATATAAATAATACTCCGTACTGTGTATGTGTTGCATTACTTTGTAAAATGTATTTTGTTTTGGACTTTTTCTTCTTGGACCTCCATTGTAAATGGGTCTCGTCTAGGTAAACATATTAAATGCCAGAATAAATTAATAAAAAGGGAGTCAGAGGCAATCTTTTTCCACTAACTTCTGCATTTCTGTTTTCAGGCTGGAAATTGTGTGTACCTTTACTGTGTTCATTGTCTAGGTACAGTTATTTTACATTAAACAATTTCAGGTTCCTTTCAATTTCTGAAAAATAATCTGACAGTTTTTAGATTGTTTCAAAAAAAATTAAACAACATATTTCTTCAGGTGATATTAATTGATTAGCACTGTGCCAAACAAAAGTTGGAAAAATATTTTGCAGGTAAAGACTGCTGCCTATTTATTTCCTATAGGTTCATAGGTGATTGTGAATGGCACAAGAGCCTTTAAAAGCCTAGCTAGTAATACCCAGGATATGACAATATTATATATTAATTACCCAGATATGGGTTCGGGTAGTATCGGGGTAGTGAGTCTTTGGGTGTTGGAGCCCTGAGTCATTTTACAGACTGCCTCTGTCTATAAGGGACATGGACAGTACCCCAGGAGTGAAAGGGACATGGATGGTACCCCAGGAGTGAATTTATGGTTCCTAATACATTTATCCAAATTCTTTTTATGTCATTGTTTTTCACTTACAATCTATAGAACCAACTTTAATAACTTATTACTGTTTCCTTTATTCTTCTGCCACTGCTCAGATATCTCAGTTACCACAAAAAAAAAAAACACTGATATCAAACATGGCATTTTATTCAAACTTCTGTGATGTATTCAGTATGGACTACCAAAGAAAGATCACTGGTATCAACATACTAAAATTTCCAGAACCAGTCTTTGTTAAAAAAACTTAGTGACTATTGTTTACAAGAAAGGTCTGCCTGTTCAGCCCAGTATACCAATATAATGTAAATTATGAATAACAAAGCAGCAAAGAATAACTGTGACAACAAAGAGATACACTGCATGAAAGTTTATGGGATAACAGTGACCTGCAATATAAACATGAGATAACACAGATGGTATCAGTGGAAACGTATACCAGTCCATCAAGTCTGCCTGATACTAACATTACCCTAGGACATAATCTCCAATTACAGTTTATGGCCTTATGTGCCCCTCATTCTGCATCTTAATTCTGACACTAAGAGTAGCTGATAATGAGGCTGATAAGGCCCACCTGGCCTACCCATTTTACTCATTTGCTTACAATTTTGTTAAATATTTGATCTTAGCTGAATGAAAGCAGATTTCCTTACATCTTTCTCATTAGAACCAGTACTTTTTTTCTTGGGTATTTTTAATAACGTCCCAATTGCACATACAATTTATGACCTTATGACCCACCAAGGAGACTTTTGCGTGTATTCCCTACCACATACAGAAAATGTTTTAGCTTGTTCACTTTTTCTTATTACTCCATTCTGAACTAGCTTTCAAATGAGTCTTGTTCACATCTCACATTATCTTTCTGAAGCTGCAACCTAACTTCATAAACCTGTTGCTCTCCCCATTGGTTAACTATTTATTACATTTTAAATGGTAGCCATTCCTGCCTGATGTCTTAGCACAGCATGCCGAATCAGAAAGCAGCAGAGAAAATGTCACTTGGAAATAATCATGGCAAATAGCATTTTAACACCTCAGTAGAAGCAAAATAATGTGTCAGTAGGGAGCCCACCAGGATAATGGCAGGTGTAATGGTCCTCAGTTAAGTGTAAGGCCAACAGGTTTCTGGTCATTTTACACAAAAATATCTGGGAGTTCATAATTTTTGAACTGAAGAGCTGTACCCATCGTGGAGTACAATGTAGACAATAGTCCAGCATTGTTCTCACAAAACTAGTCAGCTGGAGATGCTTAGTGCTCACCAGGACAATATTTATTTATGCACCTCTTATTTAAGTAACAGGGCATATTAGTCTAAACCAGCTTGGATTACAGACATGAAATAGATGTTCAGAGCACAAACTCATACAACATAAGCCGATGGCACAGAATACACATTGTGACATAATAGACATCCTGTGCATTACCACATATGAATAAAGATTGTGTATGTTGTCATGAGTCAATCAGAGGAAGCTCAAGACATTATTCTTAGTACACAGTCTTTAAGAAACTAACAGATCATTTCAGGTCACACATCAAAACTGCACAGCGGTAGTTTCAGGTAACACTTAACAAAGATCTTCATGCTGTTTGAAAAGTAACAACACAATGATTTGATGGGCAGCTGTAAATTTATTGCAGGAGATTTTGGTAGGTCACAAATTGTTCGGGGAACTTAAATCATTCCTAGTACTATTGCTTGCCTAGTGTATACCCATATAAAGAGCATCACATCTGCAACTCCAGTTTTCCATACTATTAATTAACAGACTCACACGACTACATAGACACATTCTATTTTTGACAACAATACTAAATTAACTCTTTACATCTGAGTGACGCCTCCAGGTGTATCTGTAGTTAACTCCTACTGACACCTGTAGACGTCACATTTTGCTTGTTCATATTTGCATCAATAATTCCAAAACAAGGCTATGTATAAGGTTTTAAAATATTTAATTGTAACACTTACACAATGGCAAACTCAGCTACATTAATATTTGACCTCTGTTTAGTTCAGGTAAATGAATATTAATTGTTTTATGATATTAATTTATAATGGAGAAAAAGTGTTTTGGTACCGATTTTTAAGAATAAGAGTGATGTGCAGAGCTGTAGTAACTACAGAGGGATTAAACTGATCAGTCACGGCATGAAGTTATGGGAAAGAGTAGTGGACGCTAGGGTAAGAAGGGAGGTGATGATTAGTGATCAGCAGTATGGTTTCATGCCAGGAAAGAGCACTACAGATGCGATGTTTGCTCTGACCATGTTGATGGAGAAGTACAGAGAAGGTCAGAAGGAGTTGCATTGTGTCTTTGTGGATTTAGAGAGAGCATATGACAGGGTGCCTAGAGAGGAGTTGTGGTATTGTATGAGGAAGTCGGGGGTGTCAGAGAAGTATGTAAGAGTGGTACAGGATATGTACGAGGGTAGTGTGACAGCGGTGAGGTCTGCGGTGGGAGTGACGGATGCGTTTAAGCTGGAGGTGGGAATACATCAAGGATCAGCTCTGAGCCCTTTCTTATTTGCAGTGATGATGGACAGGTTGACAGACAAGATCAGACAGGAGTCCCCATGGACTATGATGTTTGCAGATGACATTGTGATCTGTAGTGAGAGTGGGGAACAGGTGGAGGAGACCCTGGAGAGGTGGAGATATGCTCTAGAGAGAAGAGGAATGAAGGTCAGCAGGACTAAGACAGAATATATGTGTGTGAATGAGAGGGAGGATACTGGAATGGTGAGGATGCAGGGAGTAGAGGTGGCGAAAGTGGATGAGTTTAAATACTTGGGATCAACAGTTCAGAGTAATGGTGAGGGTGGAAGAGAGGTGAAGAAGAGAGTACAGGCAGGATGAAGTGGGTGGAGAAGAGTGTCAGGAGTGATTTGTGACAGACGAGTACCAGTAAGAGTAAAAGGAAAGGTCTACAAGAGGGTAGTGAGACCAGCTATGTTATATGGTTTGGAGACAGTGGCGTTGACAAAAAGGCAGGAGTCAGAGCTTGGCGTGGCAGATTTGAAGATGTTAAGATTTGCACTGGGTGTGATGAGGATGGACAGGATTAGGAATAAGTATATTAGAGGGTCAGCCCAGGTTGGAAGGTTTGAAGACAAAGCCAGAGAGGCAAGATTACGTTGGTTTGGACATGTGCTGAGGAGGGATGCAGAGTATATTGGGAAAAAGATGCTAAGGATGAAGCTGACAGGTTACAGGAAAAGAGGAAGGTCTAAGATAAGTTTTATGGATGTGGTGAGAGAGGACATGCTGGAGGATGGTGTGACAGAGCAAGATGCAGGGGACAGGAAGAAATGGAAACAGTTGATCTGCTGTGGCGACCCCTAACGAGAGCAGCCAAAAGAAGAAGAAATTTATATAGATATAATTTTCAAATTCTTCTATCTCAACAATCAAGTTACACAGACAGAAATCCATACCCTCATATGAAAGTTCTCATCTAGATGAATAAAATTTTGTTAAAAGTACGTGTGTAACTTGAGTGCTAGCTGAGATATTGTAAGTTGTTTATAAAATATTATAAATGTAATAGTTACTCTGTTTACTTTGACTTATAAAATTCAGTTTAAGACCTAAAACCTAAAGAATACTACCACTATAAAAATAGCTTGTGTTGAAGAGTTTGCCATTTATACTTCTTTCATAACCCCTATGGTTCCAGACATATGAACATTTGTTTGAAACGTGAGGACATAATTTGATTCTGTCAAAAGGGTTAGGCTCCGCTCCATTAGAGTGAATGAGTTAATATCAAACATAACTGACTCAGATACTAAGACTTCTTTACAGAACATGCAAAGTTCTGCCATGTAAATGGCTGGGCATTCCAGTAAATGTGGGTATGAAGCTGCTGATGCTTCATATAGAGCAGCTGCTACAGGCCATCCTAGGAAGGTATGCTTAGACTATAGTCTGTACGTGAAGATGTGAAGGACAAACTACTGAATTTTCCTTTAGATGAGGATAACTTGTTTGGTTGCTCTGCTGTTGAGATATTTTCATACAAAATAGACAAAAATGGAAAGATAATGCTAGGCTTTAGACAGATTTTTCTTTCTCCCATTCCTAAGTTTCAGAGGAACTACCCCTTCAAGTCCATCCATTTTTCCACAAAACCCAAAAAATCCTCTCAGGAGAAAAGAAAGAAATACTTTGAGAAAAAAATGGCAGAAAAATATATGTCTGATTTCAAGGAATCCTTTTCAGACAAAAGTTCCAGCTTCAAACTATTTTCTTCTCCTCTTTCATAGGTTCATAGGTAGGTACTAGGCTATTGGCCCTAGGGCCTATATAAGCCTAGCCAAAACCCAAGAAAATTATTTTCCTGTGCCGCTGTCGAGCAGAGCAACAGAAGTGATCCCCGGGGTGAATTTCCTATCTCCCATCCAATCAAGATTTTTCTTGAACAGTGCTAATGAGGAGCTTTGTTTGATATAGATAGGTAGTTTGTTCCAGAGTATGGGAAGTCTCTGTGACAAGAATCTATCCCTATCTTTCTTTCCTTTATGCACTTTGTCCAATTCCAACACCACCTTGCAGGAAGACTCTTTTGTTCCCTCCCCCCTTAGGAAAACTATTACTTCTGATGCATGGATTTTGGACATTATAAAGAATGGATATAGACTATGCTGGAATTTTCCTCCAATACCATCAGAAATTCTTCAGGTCCCCACAAATCAACAACCAGTCTTTCCAAATCTGTTTGACTTGTTCCTTTAGGAGGATTATAGAACCTGTTCCTTCCCATCAAAAAGCAAAGAGTTTTCACTCCAGAGTTTTCATTGTCCCAAGAAAAGAAAGAAATGGGGGGGTCAATACTGGACCCGTCCATTCTGAACACCTTTCTAAAAGTTCCAAAATTCAAAATACTAACTCTCCAAAACATTTTCCTCTCATCTTTCCCCAAGCCTTTTTGGTTACCTTGGATCTGAAGGATATTTAGCTGAATACATGAAATTTATGTACTTACCATGACAATTAATCTTTTGCATTCTAGGTAAGGTTTGCTCTTAGGGTGACCCTATCCTTGTGCAATATTAAGTATAGGGCAGCAGAGGGCAAGGCATGATGTTCAAAAATTCTCCTGGCTGTAGTAATTGTAACGAAGAACATATATTTGTATGACAAGGATTTTAAGTCTGTAGAAGAAGCAAGCTCAAAGACAGGTTTTGCTACAGCTTTTGAGATGAAACTGAGGTCAGTGGAGGGATCTGGACTTTTACAGATATATGCAGAAAAAGCAATCCCTTAAAGAAGGCTGAGGGGGCATCCATCTTACTTTTCCTTGTCTCCTTTTTTCCTGTTCTTGTCTGAGTCTATCTTCCTGGGGTATAATCCTCAGTCTTTTTGTCTGCAATAAGAAATCTCTGAGGATTTTCAAACTCATATGTCCCTTAATACCAATGCATATTCTCATGCACAGGTCATAGGTCAGATGTAACAAGCAAAAGGAAGATGCCTAAGCTTTTGTAAACTTGCTGGATATATGGTACCTTTGGCAGGATAAATCCCATAAGTAATACTGCAATAGTGATCTATATGAACTTCTACTGCTATGGTAAGTTCTTACACAACTGTATTTTCTGAGGATTTTTGTACTCATACATCTCTTTAGTACCAGTGCATACTTTCCTGCATAAGTCAGATATTTGGCATGAGAGAAAGGTGTCTATGTTTTTGGGGACTAGATGGGCACATTCTATCTTCAACAGGCTACATCATATAAGTAATCAATACTGTAACAATTATCTATTTGAACATCTACTGTTATGGCAAGTCATTACACAACTGCACTTCCTGAGGATTTTTGTGCCCATATATCACTTAAGTGCCAGCATGTGCTGTCATACATAGGTCATAAGTTAGACACAGAGTGTAAGAGGAAGATCCATAAGCTTTTGTAGACTTCCTCGACATGCAGTATAATTGGCAGAATGTGCTGAAGATGTGGAGATGCAGATTGATTATTATCATAGAATACACATACATAAATACACACATGAGTACATACATATGTACATAGATGCACACATAGAAATCTACCTAAACATGTACAACTATCCCTGTATTCTGACACCTAAGGGCTGTTGAGGGGAGATTAGGCATTGTTAGAGACCGCCTTGATGGACCTCCTGCATATCCGCAAAACAGGCAGCACCAGAATTAACCATTCTAAAGACTTAAACCTTGCCCGTGATATAAATAGGACCTGCTGGAGTGACAGGTATGTATCTCAGAGACTACCCCTTCTCTGGAACAGGCTCCCCATTCATGTGAAGAAGAGTTCCTCCCTAACCCAATTCAAGTGTAACTTGGACAGTTGGATGGGGAACCTCCTGTTTAGCACCCATCCCTGGTTTAGCACCCATGTGTCTAATGGACACAGGCAGCCTGTAAATGGTTCATCTCTCAGGCCCCTACTTGTAAATGTTTCACCTTCCAAGCCCTGCTTACACTTATGAAAGGTATGAGAACTTTTCAGACATTTAGGATGCATGGGCAGGCATAAAAAGCCTGTTGTGGTTGTTAGCCTAGTACATACCTATAAGCCTATAAATGTGGTTTATTTAGTCTACTTGGTGACAGCATCTAGAAGTGCATGTCTGCCGTTACTCTCCTCCCACCATTGTCTTCTCACGTCTACTTACCAAAACCATTTTGAAAATATCAGTAGTTCTGCCCCATACCACCTCTTCAGACAATTCATCATATCTATCCGGCACCACACCTGTGAAGAAATATGCTATCATTTCCAAATTAAAAGCTGCCACATCCAACTGCACATGATGTCATCTCCTTTCACTTTTATCCTTCCATTGAATTAATTCCCCTTACAAATCCTGTTGATTATTGTATTTTGATATACCCTGACCCTATGTTTTTATTTTGCGGTCTATAGTGAATATAATTTCAAACAGCTGAGCCTTTCCTCATATGTTTTTCCTCTAAATTCCTTAATCATCAAGATGGTCTTGTTCTGTAGCCTCTCTACTAGCACAGTGTTTGTTTTTTTTTTACTGTGTTATATTAAATACTGTACTCAGGCTGTGCTCTTGATATCAGTTTGAACCATGCTGGGATGATTTGCACTTTCTTTGAATTCATTACCTAGTTACGCACTCAACATGTTACTAAGTATGACTGCTACCTTCTCATTCTATTCTTGATTACCTAAAGCTGCAGAGAAGATTAACCCAGGACATTGTCCTAATCTGTTCCTTGCTTTTCAAATCGCCTCCGCCATTCATTCTCTACTTTTGTAATGCTGCTGCCAAGGTATAAAATCTTTAACCTGCCAGAAGTGACAAGTTGGCACCTGTAAGCCTGGGCTCCTGGCCTTCTTTAGCCCCTTATAAGCCTGACACTTTCCATATACCATTTCTCTTTGCAAATTAGTGTGCTTTGCAGAGAGATTGATGCTGCTCTCCATAATTAGCATTACCTCTGCACCAACATTTTTGAAGAGTGCTGTTGATCAACAAAATGACCCATTTGTCACATTGTTATTATTCTTCTCCGTGGACAACTCTTCTCTGTCATTACTCATTCCATATACTCCCAGCTACTTTCCAACCACTACATGAATTTTTTTTTTTTTAATTTTTACAATTTGATAACCAGGAAAGTGAGCTGCATGTTGACTTTTTTCAGCCATGACTTGGGTTCAAACTGTATAGTAAAAATCAATTTACAGTATGACAATTTGGTATGCAAAGTATAAGTTTACTGTAATACAGTTTAGTGTACAAAGCATAAGAAGCTAATTAGTATATAAATAGCACAATCATTAGATAGTAGACATTGTAAGGCAAGCAGTAATATTATACAAATTCACTATGTACAGATGTAAAGATTCACAGCATGACTATTTAGTTATTTATTTACTGGCATAAGTCTGACTGAGCAGTACACTTTTTCAGCAGCAGCCATTATGAGAAAAAACCCATTATACAGACATTGTGGATATCACTTGCATTGTTTAATTTACAGTCAGTTTCATTCATGAGCAACAGTTCCATTATTTAGGCATCCTTGACATCAGTTACATAATATACAAACAGTTTTGATTAAAACTAATAGACGGGTTAGATCTATGTTTAATGTCCTCAGTAAGCCAGGGCCATTTCTGTCATCTAAGTAATCTTTGTGTTAAGGGAAAAAGGAGTTCCAGAATATTTGAGATGGTATTAATGAAGTATTCTAGAGCAGGAATGGGATTTAGCTGAGAGTATAGTGGATTCCAGTCTGCACTACTTACACGTTTATCCAAAAGATGCTGTTTGTTTTGCGTTTGGCCTTGTTTGTTGTTTTATTATTGTTCTAGATCTTGGAATTTCAACATTCTAAGTAGTTTTGGCCCATCAGGATCATTGTTATTGAGATTAAAATCCCCTAAGACAATACGACTTTTATTTCTATTTTTTTATCTGGAATTTATTTTTGTCATGACAGTTGCAGTGGTCTGTAAACTGATACTGAGTTTTTTTTTTTGCAATGATTTGTGAGCTTCAAGAAGAGGGATATCATCTTCATACACGACTATTATGTGTGATAACATTTAGGGCATAGGTATATTAATAGAGAACGAAGAACTGAGTCTTGTGGGACTCCTGTGTTCTGGGTGCCTATTTCAGACAGAGAGTTGTTAGCAAAGACTTGAAAAGGTCTACCCTTCAAGTAAATTTTAAACCACAGCACAGAGTTTTCATGAAAACCATGTTTATGCAGTTTCTGGAGTAAGAGATTATGGTTTACTGTTTCAAAAGCACATGGCATATCTACAAACTAAAATCCATCATTAATGCTGGTATAACAGCTATCAATGGAAAACAATGCAGTCTAAGTCCTAAAGTAATGTCTAAAATCATTTTGTTGAGCACAAAGCAAATCATAGCTATTTACATGTTTGATCAATTGCTGGAGTTACTTTTTGAAGATCACTGTGAATGCATATGAACTTGAGATAGGTGTGTAGTCTTCAAGTTGTGGGGGAGAATTAACTTTAGGAAGAAGAATAATGACTGGGTGCTTGAATGCTGGGGTAACAATGGGCATAATTAGGGAGACTGAGTACATGTGCAAGAGGTTTTGTAATTTTTGTTGCTGCCAGTTGAGGAACTTAGGATGTAGCTTGTTGAATTTAGTATCTGCTGAGTTTATATTGGAAAGTAAGAATTTGGTTTGATTTTGTTTATGGCAGGAAAGTGAAAAATACCTGGCTAAAGAATAGAGGTTTGGCACAGAAATTAAAGTTATGAATTTACCATAATGCTAGATCCTTGTTGTCCTTCTCTGTCCATCTCAACAGATGAGTCATTGCCTTGAGGCAGATCTGAGCTGGCAGTGTTATCAGAGCTTTCTCAAGTGTTCAAGTGCATGTTTCCCATAGTGCATCTCTGTGGCAGAAGTACTTCAGATCAAGATTGCCCTAAAGACAGACAAAAAAAAAAAAAAAAAAAAGCACAAAATACCCCCCCCCCTTAGGAAGGTGCAAATAACAGGCAAATTAATTGCCTGATGAAGACTTCAGGTTTTATCAGTTGAGAAGGACAACAAGGATACAGAGTTATAGTATAATAAGTGCATAACTTTCATATCCCGTATTGGCCTCTCTGTTCAAGTGATGTGAAGACATTGCCCATTGCCAAATCCTCATGATCTCTGAACATAAAGGGTAAAAGTGGGTTCCTTGCTATTTGTTAATGTACCAGACTGCATAAGTATTGTCTGTCTAGACAGCAATCATAATGTGGGGGAGGCAGTCCTAAAGAGTCTGCATTGCTAAGAGGGCTGCTCTCATCTCCAGAATATTAATATAAAGAGGGGTGTCTTGTCTGTTCCACATTCTCTGGACTGTCCTCCTCTCATAATGACCCCCACCCCAGTGACTAGGCATCCAAGGTTGCAATGGCCAGATGGGTAGATGAAGGATAAATGGACATCCTTGCAAAACTACAGAGGAGGTTATCCACAAAGAGATGTGATGCTGTAAAGAGAGGAAAGTTTGTTTAGGTGATGTAGAGGATGTGTTAATAGTGACCACTGAACTGATAGGGTTCACTGCAAAACCCAAATGAAGAAACTTGCATGAAGTACCAAGGCTATAGAAGCTGCCATAGAGCCCAGTAGACAAACAATTAGTGTCGCTGAGGGATTTAGATAATCCATGACTTCTTCTGCCAGAAGCTGAAGGGATGTCAACCTTGATGGAGGAATTTTCATAATTTCTGACCTTGTGTCTTAGTGGCACCCTATGAAGTCCAGTGATTGAGTTGGCTGTGAGCTTGCTTTTCATAATTTACTAAAATTCACAGGGATCAACACAATTGATGCAACTAAATTCCAGGCTGGATTAAGGACTGTTTCGTACTTGCAGTAAGAAGCCAGTGGTATAAGCAAGTTAACACATGGTG
Source organism: Protopterus annectens (assembly GCF_019279795.1). Taxonomy (NCBI): domain Eukaryota; kingdom Metazoa; phylum Chordata; order Ceratodontiformes; family Protopteridae; genus Protopterus; species Protopterus annectens. The sequence goes on from NC_056733.1 coordinate 1,972,282,545, forward strand.
CCCTTGCAAGTGGTGATATGTCTCCAGTCTCTTCCTTACAATTGATGAACACCTGCAATGGGGGGAGGGGGGTTAGAGGGAGCAAATGGCAGGGCTCTGATTTGAAAATGCCTGGCTACTAGATAGAAGCATAGGTAACTTCAGGATTGACATGCAATCTTCACATGATAATAGGCACCCTGAAAGTCTACTGACCCCATCCAGGCTCCATTTCCCAGAAGAAAAATTAATTGTTCCAAGACCATCTTGAACTTTGTCTTCCTTACAGTTGGAAGTCTGAAATGGGCCTGAGGTTCTTATTCTTTTTTAGAAAAAAAGAGAATCTTGTGTACATTCTGGATCCTTTATGGTCTGGTGGGACCTCCTGGATTACTCTTTTTTTCTAACTGATGATTAATTTATTTGGTTGTAGCCCTTTCTTTTCAAGATGGAGCATCTAGAAGGGTCTTGTAGGATGAGGTTGGTTTGTTTTGAAAGAGGATTATATAGCTTCTGTAAATTATTCTCTTCAACCATAAATCTTAAATGATGGCTGACCAGTCCATGTGAATTGTGTTCCCAAATGTCACCAGAAGGGAGCACATGAGCAAATCTTCAGGACCATTGAATGGCTTTATCAGATAAAGGTCCTCTAACCTCTTGATTCTGCAGATCCCTCTGCCTCTAGGGCAGCATCTATTAGTGTTAATCCTGCTCAGAAGTCTCTATTAAATGAGGAATCAGGGCAAACTACTGCAATTTTCTAAACCAGACACTCCCCCCACCCCTAATTCACAGAGAATGGCCTTTGTCCTGTGAGAGACAATATTTTGTCTTTGCATACATTATTAAATAATATGTCCTTAACTTTAGGTCAAAAAAGGGTTGAGACATCATATGGAGCATTATATCTTAAAGTTGTTCACAAGGTCACATAACTGTAGCCAGGCATGATAGCATATTGTAATGCCCATATCTGCTGCTGTGGACACACCATCCACTGCATTAGAAACCATCCTCAGAGATGTTAGTGATAGACAACATGATAGCCAAATGGGACTCCATGGACTTCATTACCGCTGTTGTCTGGGGTTTCCCACAGAATTTAACAACTCAGTAGTTAATTATTTCTGGAGTCTGGTAATATCAGAAATATAATTTAACAATCTCAGGGAAAAAGTTGCCAAAGCATCAACATGCTTTCCAAAATTATCCACTGCCCTGGACTCTGTATTAGGTGGGTGGACCATTCAGCTCTATTCAGATAGCTCTTTATTCATAGTTGCTGCAATAACAATAGTGTCTTCAGGAGGACTTTTGTTTCAATGGGGACAATCCTTAAGAGGGACTAACATCTTCTCTGGCTTATGAGGAATTGGCTCCACAAAATCTGGATCCTGGCAAGCAATCTATGAGATAACATCAAGAAGTCTAGTAGCAGGGGAAACCACCCAGGAGATTGATGGGCCTGCACCAAAGGCCTTAAAGAGCACTTCCTCATTACAGGAAGGGGTATCAGTTGGTCAGTTCTTTCCCTGTCTTAGAAGTTCCAGAAGATCACCAAAATAAGTATCCTCTGTTACAGATCTAGAGGACACTTCCACATTATTAATGTCAGAGTCCACAGTAAGAGACTCCTGAGGGGAGAATGTTTCCACTTAACACTTTCACTTCCTATACCCTTTTGGTGAGGAGGACATTGAATAGTCAAAAGAGTCTTTGTGTCTTTGGGTGAAGGATGGGTGAAGGCCTTCTGAAGCATACTGTCCCTAGATCAGATGATGAGAAGCAAAAGATTAGATGCATCAGGGAGTCTTGACAGAAGTGAAAAGTAAGAGTTATTCCCATCCTGCGAGAACTGCCAGGCTAGATTTTTCCTAATTGCCTCGAAGACTGAGGCGGGAGTGAATGTTGCCAAAGGAAGGAACCTCTGATCTGGGACAGTATCGTAAGAGTGTCTCTATCACGTTATTGAAATCTTACTACATCGAATCACTAAAGGTCGACCTCTAGTGATCGATGTAGTAAAACATCAAATAACGCTTAAAAAACAAAAGGCAAACAAAAATAAAAACTAACTAGCATAGGCAGGGAGGCAAGCACCCCTGCACTCCCCACCCCCCCTTCTTAAATATTCCAACTCCGAGACCACACTACATTGAGGTAAATGGAAATATCCCCCTACGGATATTTCCGTTTACCTGCACGATGTTCTGCGCTTTTGATGTTGTGGTGCCGACAATATCAGCTTTGATATTGTCAGCTTTTAACATCGTGAAGTAGACCCTCGTAAGCCAATGAATCAAATGACTGAATCCCAGGCACTAATGTCCCATCCAAATCCTGGGCTGAGACTGGGGCTGAGCTGTTGAGGGTCAAAGCACCCAAAGCCAAAGACAGGACTGAAGCAGTAGGAGTTGTACCTTGCTCTGAGCAGTGCCACCAGACTCTTCAACCCAGGACGCCATCACAGTCGAATGAGTCAGAGACTTCTGAAGTCAGATGACCATAAGGTTATCAGTACTGACAGGGGAATGATAGGTGGGAATCTCAGTTTCAAAATCACAGGAGCTGCAACAGGGACCAAGGGAATAAATTACAGCAAGGGGATTGGATAGACTCTCTCTCCACCTTCATAGATGAGAAGGAAAGATTGACTCCCATGTCAATCTGAGACTTAATGGAGGATGCCATCATCTTATCCCAGTCTATAGTGACAGTAATTGTGGAGAACCTAACTGACTGGACCAATGGAGGTCATGAAGTCAAATATTTCAAGAGTTCCCTCTCAAAAGATCTGGATCTTGGGAAAGCTAGCCTTTTCAGAGAGTGATTGGGAATAATGATGATCTCTGATTTACATGAAGACAGTGAAGGGGCTCAGAGTCAACCAGGAACCAAATGGATTGGAGTCGAGGAAGAGGAGTGCCTCGTGGATCTGGACATTTTCTGATCCATAAAAGTCCTGCAGGGAGAATCAGACCTTACTTTGTCTTTTTCCTAATCTGCAGCCTTAAGTACATTATCTCTAGACATTTCATGTTGTTTTTCTTTGTCTTTATCAACAGATTTAGTGACCTGTTTCTCAGTACCTTTAGGAAATTGAGACAGTGAAGTGTCTGTGAAAGACCTAAATGATTCCTCCTCTGAGCCTTGAAGAATTTCTCTTAATGTTAGTTTGTTCTTTTGCTCCAATATTGTATGCTCAAGTGGTTAGGGCTCATGAAATAAGCACACTAAGTGTGCAGATCCTGGAGGAGAAGGATTCTATGTCTACATTTATGGGCATGTTTTGAAGCCCAAAACCTTCTCCATAATTATAAGGACCAACAGTCAACATCTGTATAGCAAAGAAAGAAAAGTAAGAGATGAACAAAAAGCATCAAAGGGATAGAGGAAAATCTTTTGTGTATGTGTAGACAAGTCAAAGAAAATAAACAGTAGGAAAACAGCAGACCTACTACTAATCTACGATAGAAAGGAACCAAAAAAATATCACTCATCTGAAAATTGTTCAAAAATGATTGGAGTGCTGGAAATATTTGAATGGAATGACAATAAAATGAGATCTCAGGTACTCCTGATACAGCAGTGCATTATGAGAGGGGGGACCATGAGCACTGGAGAAAACACTAATAATGTTGCTGGTTCAGATTTGCCTCAAGGTGGATGGCCCATCTGTTGAAGCTGACAGAGAGAACAACACAGGATCTAAAATTTATCTACGACTGCATTGGAAATTAGTTGGTAATATCAAGAATGATAGAGAGAAGGTAGTTTTTTAAGTCATGAGTGAATGTGCTGGTGTTTTGGTATTGTTTTTTTATACGCTTACTGGTTAGGTAATGTCCCTTATTAGCTGTTTTATTTCTTTCCAAAATAGCCTAGGTTTGGAGCTAAGAGGATATGATTTTAGCACTGTTGGTGAATATTCTCATTGTCTTCCATAACACAAGGTTCTGCTGATGAAGGTTTACATTAGATGAATAATTTCTAGACTTTTCATACATTTTACTTTCCACTGATCTTGTGTTTGATGTTGTCAGTAAGGTAGGGGCATTTTTGTCCTCTAAGTCATCTTTGTGTTAAGAGAAAAAGGACTTCCAGAATATTTGAGAGGGTGTTAATGAAGTAGACTACAGCAGGTATAGGATTTACCTAGGAGTATATTGGATTCCAATCTGTACTACTTAGATTGTTGTCCAAAAGATGCTGCTTGTTTTGCATTTGGCCTTGTTGGTTGTTGTATTAGTTGTTTTAGTCCTTGGAATTTTGGCCCTTCAGGATCATTCATTGGGATTAAAATCCACTAAGAAAATACAATTTTAATTTCTATTTGTGGGAAACATATCAAGTCTCTTTTCAACAATGTTGATGGAAGAGTGTGGTGGAATATATACTGTACCTATGAAGAGATTCAGCTTGTTCCCTAATTTTATATAACTTAGTGTCCAAATGGGGCTTTTGATATCCTGATATGGAGTAGATGTGTGATTATCAATACTGAGAGAGACAGAGTGAGAGAGAGAGAGACCTTGTTTGATTATAAGCATGGTGCCTCCCCCACATATGGTTACAAATCTATTATTTTATAGGCTGTTGTAATTTTCTTTAATGAATGAGGAGGGGTAGGAGTCATCTTTGACCCTAGTTTCAGTTAGGATAATGCAAGATTTTTGAGAAATGATACCTGCCATAATACTGTCCATTTGTTGATGCCACAGGGATTGAGGTTTGCTATATTTAGATGTTATTTGCTATTTGTGGCAGGGGTATAGGGTTCAAGCAACTAGTTAGAGAACCAGGGTTGAACCGAATTTCCCATGCAAGCTTAAGCTTATGTGCTAGACAGAATAGTTTGTATAAGACACTTTATTGTTTCCTAAGGTAATTTGTTTTTGTTGTGGAGATAGTGTTGCAAAATGTACTGCTTTCATGTCAGAGAACTTAAGCATTTTATGGATTCTTTGTAAAGTTGATATTTGCCTATTTTAGTAGTTGGCTTTACTTTAGATGTAAAATTGTAAGTAAACTTCTTTTTGTTTTATGTGTAGTACTGCAGGGAAAATTGTCAGTTAGGTAGGTGAAGGCAGGAGAATCACCAGGAATGAGAGAGTTGTGGCTAATCTATTTAATGTCATTATAATGTTAAGGGATAGGCGATGAGATAAAGGAAGTCAATAGAGTAGTGATGCAGAGGGGAATGGCTATGTTAGTATAAGTTTAATGATATGGGGGTGGGTAGGAATGGGGGTATGGTGAAGAATGAAGTGAAGCTGCACATGGTGCGGTATAACAGACTGGTGCTACTCCCACCTTATATTCTCCAAAAACAATCAGTGAGAAATACCAAGACTGCTTTTAGTAGCAGCATGCTGAAATTAGAATAAAATGTATATATTAATGGGCAGTATAACAGTGAAAGGAGAAGAATTAGGCTGATAAGAGATAGCAAGAGAGAAGGTAAAAAGCATAAAGATGGCGGAATGAAGAGATAGCTAGGGACTGTTTACAAAGATTGAAATCTGAGTGTAGCCTATTCTGTAGTCCAGTTAAGCAGCAAGTCAAAAGTAAAAGGACAGTTAGTTTGTCTGTCAGATGGCACAAAGGGTTAAGGCTGTGAGCTGTATTTCCTGTGATACAGAGTTTAATTCCCATAGCCCTCATTGGTCTACTGTGTGACATTCAGCAATTCACTTAACTAAACAGTGCTAGTGACCAACTGGGAATTAGAGCTAGGCTCCTCAATGACCTCATAGACTGAAAGCCTAGTACCAACCTATGAACCTAAATCCTCTAAGGTGGAAATCAGCATGCAATCAATAACAATTTATTACAATTACTTAAAACAGCTTTAGTTATCCAGAAAGTTATGCGATACCCACTGTGCAATATGTCCCCTTAAATCCAGAGATACTTACTTAAAGAAATTTGAGTGGGGGGTCCATTTCTTCAACAGTACAGTGAATGGAATCAGAAGAAATAGGTTGGGTTCCTAACTGGCATTCATTTAAAACTTTGAATTTCTTCACCTGCTAAAATTAAGTAAATTAATAGTAAGCAATAATTAAAGAGAGGTAGGCAGGCATATTGTAAAAGTTGGCTAGAATTAGTTAATTAATTTAGTTCATGATTCTATAACAATTTACAATTACAGTAACCCTTTGTTTAAATTACTTATGACTGTTGGACATTTGGGGTTTACTGAGGAGGAAATGGGTGCAGTTGTTTAAGTAATTCAAGTTAAGGCAATTATCTTCTTTTGGCCACTTCAGATAAACAATAGTATAAAGTTATATAATTACACTAGCACCCTTATAGCAAGAGAGCTGCTGAAATGGCACTAAAGGTCTTAACTCTAATCTAAGCTAGTGGCAATGATAACATATACATTTAGTTACAATAGGAATGAAAAATGAAAGCCACCCTCTAGTTCAGAATGTTTAATATGCTTGCCCAAACTTTGACTGACTAAGTCAGCAAATGGCATGCAACACTGTATTTTTTACCTGGAAAATTAGTTTTAAATTCTAGCAAATGGTGCCTAAAACTGGGTTTAAATAGTAGCATTATCCATGTGCTTTGCTGCTAATAAATCAATGGAAATTCTGCAATGGCATGCAATATGCTATCTTCCAGAGGAAAAAAGTATGTACTCAGTTATCAGATACAATTCATTATCAGCTAGTGGGTCATTGCATAAAGTATTATGGTAATACACATTTTTTAATATGGTAGTCCTACTGGACACACAGTCCTTTTCAGAGACAACTTTGGAACAATGCATGGGTAAGTGACTTACTCAAGGTCACAAAGCAGACAAAATAGTTCAGGAAGTCAAACTCTGTATCACAGAAACTACACCTTACAGCATTAACCCTCTACACTAACTGCACAACATTTCTTCCTATGAGTTGTCTGATGTTGGGATTTCAATACCTAATAAAGGATTGAAGTTTATTCCTACTGCCTCTATTTCTGAGATCAGCCTGGTTCAGGATGTTAAGATCTTTTGTCATCCTTTAAATTTGCATTTATTTTTTTAAAGATAAAAAAAAAACAGGTTGTTTTTAGATTTAAAGCTTCTAGGTTTCAACCTCCTGTTAATAAATATATGGCAGCTTCTTTAGAAATGTGCACTCAAGGAATTACATTTTGCTTTTAGTACCAAGATCAGATATAATAATTTATGTCATGAGGAGAAGTTGCTTTGTGCAACTTAAGTCAAAAGAAGTTGGTTGTTAGTATTGCTGATAAAGATGGAGTGATAGTGATTTGGGATTATGAAATATATCAGAAAGAAATATATTCTTAATTATAGGTTTTATCAAAAGATGTATCTGGACCCCGCTAGGAAATTTAAGATGGAAATTGACAGTTTTTTAAGGTTAGCTGTTAAAGAAGGCATTATGATCAACAAGGTTTTACATCAACTTACTGTAAGAGATCCACAAATGAAACATTTTTATATGCTGCCTAAAATTCAGAAGAATGCAGTAAATCTACTGAGGTGCCATATAGTTTCTGATTTTTGGTCACTTACTGAACCCCTTTGAACTTTTTTTTACTTCCCATTTAAAACCTCTTTAGAATTAGTAATACTATTCTTTTTTGAGCATTTTTCGGGACACCCAGATGAATATGGATCGGTACATGTGCACATTCGCTCTAAAGGCTTCATATACACGCATTCCTCATTGGGTGGGTTTGGCAGCTTTGGAATATTGGTTAAATAAGTCAAATTTATACAGCCCAAAGTTTAATACTTTTATTTTATGCCTTACTGAACATGTAATAACCAAAAATGATCTTTATTTTGATCAGAAATGTTATTTGCGGCTTCAAGACACAATAATGGGGGCATAATTTCCCTTGATAAACGTGGATTTTTTTATGGGACGTGTGGTTAAATTTCTCAACTATGACACCAGTCACAATATTTATAAGGATAAACTTGAAAAACAAGGCACAGTGCAACAGTAACCAATAAACAATAAAGCACTGTGGAGAGGACAAACCGCACCGGACAACCGAGATATTTTGAACAGGTTTATTCCAAGGTTAAACATTAGACAGATCACCACGTTTTTCGTCAAAATAACTGTAAGACTTCATCAGACAAAAACGTGATCTAATTAACACATATATATATATATATATATATGCTGACAAATTTTGAATTGACCAATAAAACTGTTTAAAATATCCTCGTGAATATACATGTAAATAAAAAACAAACAATTTCAAAAACTCATTCAACAATTTAAATACTTTGAATACATCCCTACTGTTATGCATATGGTATGTAATGCATTAAAAACCTTTTAAAATCATTTGTTTATTTATACATAATATATTTAGTATATTTATAATATTAAAACAACATTCAGCCAAGAACCACAGGTGACTTATCAGTGGGACAATGCTCCCATCTAGTGGTTAAAATGGTGTATATACTTATATTTCGTCTTTTATACTGAAATCAAAGAGAAACTAAAGGTGAATAGAAATATGTAAAAATGTAGGTAAAAACATATATATATATAAAATTCTGTATATAAGGTAAAATAGATAGATAAGTAAACATTGTTTTATACATGTGAATATAAATGGCACCTAAAATGCCTCTATAAAAAGTATATATTGTATTTGTATTTAATAAATATGAACCCAAACTTTATAAATATATAAATAAATGTATATGATAATAATAATAATAGATGATAAACGTGTAACATTTCAAAACACCACTTAAATAATGAAATATTATAACTCCAAGTAATGGATATTTAGAATTATTCATAAATTATTGATAAAAATATTAATAAAAAATATGTTAAAAATATGTATATGCATGTTATCATATATAAAAGTATAAATATGTGTACATATGACACCTAATGTAATGTAATTACAGTTGTGCTGCCCTTAATTTCAAAACCGGGGCGAATGAGATGTAGTCATTTAAACCTGGGAATTTATTAGCCTCCAAAACAATTTGCCAGTATAATTCCCGGTATTCAATGTGAGTCTCCCACAAACCACCTCTCTCATCCTTCTGAATTTCTTCTAAGATGAAGAATTTATACTTAGCTAGGGGGCAGGTGTTCATGTGTTTGTATAATGCATTACATTCTTTCTTGTTTCTAATGTCATTCAAATGTTCGTAAATCCTCCTTCTTATCTTCCTCTCCGTCTTCCCTATGTAAAAGGCCGAACATATTTCACATATAGCGATATATACTACTCCAAAAGAATTACAGTTACTGTATACTTTACCAATGATCTCTCTTTCTCTTCTTTCAATGAAAATACTGTGTGAATTGATCATGTGTGCACATTGCATACACATACCACACGAATAAGTGCCCCCTATTTTAGTGCTTTTCTTCTTTGCTTTATGTTGAACTGTCAACCAATCTTTAATATTACGTCCCCTCCTAAAAATAATATTAAAAAAATCTTTTGATTTGTTTAAATTAAGATCTGTGATGTTAAGGAATTTTTCCCATTCTCTGTAAACCACTTGATGTATAATACCTGCATCCCCACTAAAATCAGTTATAAATGCCTGACTATATGTCTTTTCCTTGTTTGAGTCTTTAGACTCTAATAAACCAAGGTCACTATTGATGGGGAGACTATAATTCAATATAGGTGCAAACCTATTTTTCCTCCCTTGAATAATGTCTTCTTTAATATGATTGCAAAAGTCAAGTGGATAACCCCTATCCAAAAACATATCTATTAAAAATTCTAATTCTGTAATAAAATCTTGGTCATTTGATGTTATCCTAGAAATCCTAACCATTTGGCCCTTTACAATACTTCTTTTTTGATGTAATGGGTGTCCACTTTTAAAATGCAAATATGAATTGGAAAAGGTTTTTTTCCTAAAAACCTTTGATTTGAATTTGTCTCCATCCTTTTCTATTGTCACATCAAGATAATTGATCATCTGTGCATCCATTTCATGAGTGAATTTTAAAAAGGTGGTGGTACAATTGATGTATTTAATAAACTCATTTAACCTTTCTATACTATCTTTCCAGAATATAATGATGTCATCCAAAAACCATTTATATAAACTCCAACATTCTTTGTATACACTATTATGTATGAATTTATCCTCCCAGGTATTTAAAACCATTTTGGCATATATGGGAGCACATCTTGCTCCCATGGCTACCCCACTTAGTTGGTGGTAATACTCCCCCTTAAAAAATAGATAATTATATTTCAAAATCATTTCCATCAAACTAACACAAGTATAAATTTCCTCATCCTTTAGTTCTTGAAAAAACCTTATAGCTTCTTCAAACCATTCTATTCCTATATCATGTGGTATTGAACCAAACAAATCTACTATATCTATAGTAACAAAAATAATATGGAATAAACCTGTTCAAAATATCTCGGCTGTCCGGTGCGGTTTGTCCTCTCCACAGTGCTTTATTGTTTATTTAATATTTATAAGGATGCCATGGATATACTTCATAGATATTTAGATGATGTCAGCTGGTTTAGAAATCTGATTTGGAATTCCTCTTTGAATTTGTATAGTATCTTAATGATAACAAATGTGGTTTAGAATTCACTGTAAACTGTGATCTAAAACAGATTTCTCTTTTAGATGTTTTGGTTGACATAATGCAAGATGGTACCATCAAGACAGCTATTTATATAAAGGAATCCTGCAAAAAAAATTCATTATTAGAAGCAACTAGTTGTCATGCATTCCACATTATTAACAATATTTCTTTGTCACAATATTATCAGATCAAAATAAGTTGTTCTTTCCCAGTGATTATAACTGTTTTTCATCAGATTTAACTCAGATATTTTTGAATAGGGGCTATAATAGCAAATTTGCTGGCTGATAAATTCAGCTCATACTTCACCCTCTCAACTCCTGTCCTGCCCACCCCCCATGAAATACCTACTAGCATAACTCCCCAACTATTGACAGGGAGCAGTTCCTGGCAGCACTCATTAAGGCCAAAAATACAGCCTCAGTGGTCCCTGATAATATCCTGGGGCACCTCCTAAATAACTTGAAACATGACCAATCAAGGCCACTTGAATAACTTTTCAACTATTTCCTCAAAGCAGGCTTTGTACATTGGGAATGGAGGACTGGAATAGTTATCCCAGTTCACAAGGGTGGACCATCAACTGACCCCAGAAACTACAGACCTATTAATCTTCTTCTTTCAGCACTTCCCGATTAAGTGTCTCCACAGCAGAACAACAGTCCTGAGAATGATTGGCAGTGGAATTTTACAGTGTCGAGTTGCCAGCCCGGCACCCAACCTTCCACAGAAGGCACACACATGCACTCACACCTAGGGCCAATTTACCGTGTCAATCCACCAACAGCATGTCTGTGGGATGTGGGAGGAAACTGAAGCACCCAGAGGTAATCCACAAGACAGCAGGGAGGACATGCAGACTCCACACAGAAGGCACGCCAGCCAAGAATTGAACCAGAGAACCTCTTGTTGTGAGGCAGCAATGCTAAATGCTGCACCGCCGGAGCCACCCTACAGACCTAGTAATCTGACTAATCTAATATGCAAAGCCATGGAATTAATTATCATGGAAATGATACGCAAAGACATAGGTAACCTTTGGACACTGGACCCAACCCATTATGGGTTTGTCAAGGGAAGATCATGCCTAGTAAACTGATGGACTTCTATGAGAAGGTCACCAAGGCAATAGATGAGGAGAAAATGGTGCATACCCCCTGCCAGAACTTGATTAAGGTGTTTGATACAATACCCCACTCAGGTATAGTTGACAAATTCTCCAAATTGGGCATAAATCCCTATATAACTCACTTACTGGCTCACAGACAGGACATTGGAAGTCAGGATTGGTGATACCACCTCCTCTAAGAGACTGGTCATCAGTGCTCTGTGCTGGGACCACTCCTATTTGGCATCAACTTCTCAGAGGAAATGGTTAATGTCAAGGGCCTTTGGCTGGCCAAGTTCACAGATGACTGCAAATTGGGAGCTATCATAGATTCCTCCCATGACACAAATATCTTACAAGAAGGTCTAACAAATGTCTGGTGCCAAAGATAAAGACTAAAACTCAATGCCAAGAAACACATTATAGTGCTTTTTGGAAAAACTGCCACCCAGGCTAATTACTCCATTGAAAAGACACCCCTAAGAGTTGAGCTGGTAGTCAGGCATCCGGGAATCTATGTAGACAGTAATCTAGCCTTTGACCAAAATGTGGCCAAGATAGTTAGAAAATCATTCTATGTCACCCAACTTATAAGTGAGGGCATGGGATCCAGGTCCAAGGAAGTCATAGTGCCACATTATTCAGCCATTATCAAACCCATCATTGAGCATAATGCCCCCTTCTATGTGTACCTGACTAGACATATGCAACAGTTGAAATGCTCACAAAGATTCCTTGCCTGGAGAATCCAGGGTATAAACATACTGTCATATATGGATCGCGTTAAACCCTTATCTTCTACAGGTTATTTAGAGGCAATCTATATCTGGCATACAACACACCCTCAGATCCAGCTCTGATGGACTATTTGCACATCAGCAAAGTAAACAGCATCAGAAACACTAGTTATAAGGATATGAATTTTGTTTTTGACATAAATAAGACATGTTTATGTGTCTCAGAGAACTCACGCTCCCCATCCATGTGAAGCAAAGTCCATCCCTAACCCTATTTAAGCATAACCTTGACCAATATACGGGAATGAGAAATTGAAAATTCATCCCAGGTCTGTCTCCCATGTGTCTGATAGACAGAGGCAGACAGTAATGCCCAAACTAACACCCCCCCCTCATAACCTCTAGAAACTTCCTGACATTCCCCCTCCTAATAAATGCCCATGATACATAGGGACACAACTGTGATGGATTGCATGGGTAGGCTTATAAAGGTCATGGCGGTTGTTAGCCTAGTATATACATATGAACCTATAATAGTCATATATTATTATTATTTAAAGCCCAACAACATGCTGATGTTAAAACTAGGGAAGAGCTTTTAAAATATTCTAAAAAATGCAATGAGACAAGACAGAAGATACATTTGATAACTACTTTTGGGGGCAACATCAGGTCATTTCAGGATATCATTCATAAATTTTGGGAAACTTTATGGGTTGATTGTGAAATGGCTGATATTTTACTTCTAGATACAATTTTTCCTATAGACATGTTAAAACTTTAGGTAGTTTGTTTTAATCATTATAGAAGGTCCACCAACTTAGTTAGATAATAACAAAGGCATTGGATGGCCAAATGATTAGGGGTTGTTTTCCCTGTATTAAATGTTCAGTATCAAAGATTATAATAAGAGTAAAGAATGTACATCGGCCAACATTCTAATAGTTTATGAACACAGAAGATTTATCACTTGTGATTCCCAGTTGGTAATATATTTAGCCACCTCTCACTGTTCTGCCTTCTATGGAGGTAAGACATCTAGATAATTTAAGACACATGTTTTTAAACATCTAAGTGATATTAAGTGCCACAAAGAATCCAATGCTCTTTTAAAACATTTTTCTAAGCATCCTATAGCTTAATTTAGATTTTTAGGAATTGATAAAACTATTGGTAGTGGTTTGAGCAAACTGGGTTGGAATGATATTCTTAATAAAAAGAGCAGTCTTGGATTTTTAACCCTGAGCGCATTATTTTCACCTGTATTAAATAAATATTAACATTAAATAAGGTTTTTGCATGACTTTTTAAAAATATTTTGCAAATAAATGTATAGTTTTTATAATATGTCATGGCAAAGAGGTATGTGTATTTATTTGGCTTATACTTGTCATGTGATTAAAGCATAATGAGGAAGAGAAAGGCTGAAATGGGTATATGCCTGTGTTATGGACACTGAATAAAGCATTTGGGCATGATTTGTGTGCTGGCATACAGACCGAGTACATGAGAAGCAATGGTCAGATTACAAAGATTACAAAACTTCTTAAACTACACTACTGCATGTTCTGGAGTTATTAAAGGGCTACATAAGGGCATTTGCAACTGTTTCTGTTCTCCATGCACCAGATGAATTCTTAGCTTTCTGGGACATTGCACAAGTTCTGAGAAATCACAAGGTACATGGAGAGACCAGAGAGTTGTAATCAAATCTGGTATACCCCTTTAATTACTCCAAATCTTGTAGTAGCGGAGTACAAGAAATTTTGGCATCACCCCAACTTTTTAATGGAAAAGGATTTGGCACTAGAAAAAACAATAGATTCTTAGCTTTCTCAACATTAAGCAAGTGAACTGACTAACATGCATGTGAAAGAGTTGACTTAAGACTGGTTTGAAAAAAACTGTGAGCCAGAGATTAAAAACAGAAAGATTATATGTATAAGAACATGAAGCAGCTTGTAGAACACAGTAAACTGCTAAGTCATATCCACAGGGCATGCTGTGATACTAATTAAATTAGCAAAATCTAAGATGGCAACCAAAATAGAGCCTATATGTGTGAGGTGTGGATGTAGACACAAAGATAAAGCTTAACCAAATAGTACAGGTATTTGCAGAACTGTGGAAATGATGATCATTTTCCTTAAATGTGTACCTCTAACAAAACAATGCCTTTAACATTTGTAAGGTTTACAAGTAGCTAATAAAAATGCTGAGATGACGTTTTAGGAAAACAGTACAAGCCCAGAATCTGAAAGGGAACTGTTTTTTGATATGGCTGCTGTGTGTTCTAGAGTAAAAAGAATTGTCTTCAAAAACAGGTGACATGCGTAGAAGCTGTAGAAAGTATATCTCAATTCAGCTTATAGTGCTTTACCACAAAGCACTTTGCAAAACAAATGAATTTCAAGCAAGCAAATATTAAGGTAATAAACAACTGGTGAGAGAACATTTAGTTGAATAACAAGAGTATTGAATTTATACTGGATAATGGAGCATGGTGTAATTTTTTTTGAATAGGAGTTATTTCAAGGTTTGAGTGAAAGACAAACTGTGTAGTTCACATTTACTTTGTTATCATATTCAGGCTATTTTTGTTATCTTTAAAGAACAAGTGGAATTTGAGTGGATGTAAAGGCATCATACAAAATGTTGCCTCGAGTGGTAGCATTGCAAAAGGCCAATATTTTACGTAAAGCAGCATGGCTACCATTCCAGTGAAGTGTTTAAAACTGAAGTAAAAAGCCTGCATGTGAATAAGAAGCAGTCCCAAGGTGTGTCACGTATATAGCCACGATGACTTTACTGTTAATGTTTTAGAATATGGTATGCTGCTGAACTGTAGCAGTAAAGCTTTCGGTGATTGGAAACAATACCTGAACAAATAAAAGCACTGATGGGAAAATATAATAACTTTTTTCAGACATCATCTGTCTTTCCAAAAAGTCACAGAAGAAAGCAAAGCCACGATAGAGTAGGCGCTAAACCTGCCTGGAAGTGGTTTGTTATATTGAGAATATCAGAAAGCAATGGCATGAGACAACCATCTCAAAACTGTTTGCTTTGACACTGGTTTTCCTTTTTTCTTAGTTTCACAGGATAGAATTAGCTGATTGGCCTTCCTAAAGGACTTTGTTCAGTCCAAGTAATATGTGAGTTACATGTGAGCATCCAGAGTTTATAGTAATCTTTCTCTCTTATTGTTGGGTTCTGGAAAGAATAGATAGATTAATTCAAGGTAAACTCTAAAATCACTTTAGGCATAAATGAAGGATTTGTTCTCAAAGAAATACTTTCCTTGGTGAAAATGAGGCAGGGATGCCCTACCATAAGAGCTTGTAACACAGATATTTTTTCTTGCAGAAATTAGAGCAATGAGTAACAGTTTTCCATGTCAAGAACCTCAAATCAGCCAGATGAGCTGGTTCAAATGGAAAAAGTGTTCATTTTTCAGTCGCAAAGTTACGATCCCAAGAATAAGCCAACTGTTTTCTACCTCAACAGAAATGCAGAACCACTTTCAAAAAATTGTTTGACTTGAGAACAGGAAGAAAGCGGGGGGGGGGGGTCCCTAGGGCAAATACAAATGGCAAAAATGTGAACCTTGATAGAAGAGTAAGAAAGGTCAGAGGATAATAACTCACAAATATGCTAGAACCAGATGCATCCAGGCTTTAACGAGTCCTGGTTCTTAGTGTGGCATCAACTAGAAAATCTTTTCCACTTGGCCATATATGATATCCTTGTACCTGCTATACATCCTCAGAAAAAAGTGCCTAAAAGGTATCTAAATTCTATCACACAGGCAGTCAAGTGATCGAACCTTGTTGGGACTGTTTTGCATATTGAAAAAGCATCCTGAATAAGTAGGAATGTTTTTACTAAACTTTGAAAGGGACAGCTGAATGATATGGAAACTGCTGAATCCATTTCCCTTTTTTATCAAGTATTTTAGGACCTCTGCAATAGAAGTACCAAACAGAACATCTTCAAGAGGAATATAACCAAGTACATTTTCTCATAACTGAATCAGTAGTAGAATCAGCAGAATCATAAGAGCACCATAAGGAATGTTTGGCTAACCACTGAAGAAGGAAGGTTAACAGTCAACGTTATCATGTTCTCAGAAGGAGCAAATACAATTTTTAACATGACAGTTCAAAATTCAGAAAGTTAAAATAACAGACAAATAATCTTTCTTCCCAAATCTAATACAACATGAAACTCAGAAAGAAAAATAAACCAGTCCTGTTGCACTAATCAATAACCACAATCGGACAGCAGGTTTTCTCCTGTTTTTCCCCCTCCCCTTCCCTTTGTTTTGTGTGGTATTGTACCACTTGGTAGTCTGCTTTTTTTCGGTTCTGTCCATCAAAAAAGGGCTGTTTTTAAAACCAGTGTTGTTACTGTCCATAGAAACAGCCTGAGCATAGCTCACTCTGTTTTCGTTATTGCCCTTGTTGTGATCCATTGATGAAACTTCACCTTGTACAGAACCATCATTATTGTTGTTAGTTGGTAAAGTATCTGTATTTTTATCTGGTGTTGCCTTTGTAACTTCAATTCCATTATTGTTTGTGGATTGAATATCCACTTGACTATTCCCAGAGACACAGTTGGTTTTAATTGTGTCTTGTTTGTTGTCAAAAACAATATAGGCCTGGTTTGATTTGTAGGCAAGAATGTCTCTTTTGAGTTTTGACTGTTTCCTAAAAATAATTGTAGCCCTATGTCTATCAGCCTTCGCTTCTAAACTATTGTATAGCTCCAGAAAATCTTTAAAACAGCCATAACCCTTTATGTTCTCATCCATAGTTTTAATATTTTCTTTGATTCTATTTATCTCCTTCCCATAATGTACTAAAAGAATGCGCATCATGTTTAAACCAGTCTCATTGTAAAGGTCAATTAGAGTCTTATTTAATTCGTCCCCAGGCACTACACAATTCGGAAACTTTGCTGTCTACGGACCCTTGAGGCACCACTTTTCGTGTTATACATTCCTCCAAATATTGTGTTTCTAAATCTAAAGTCACGTATTTATACATCTGTTTCTCCATTTCATAAATCGCTTTTTTGCAATGAATGGTATTCAAATAAGTAATGTCATTATAATTATTACTTACATTGTCGTTAGTTGTCACATCTGTAACTGTAGTGAAAGGATTATTGTTCCGTTTGCATATATAATCCCAAACGTTTCCCTGTACTGAAACGGATCGCCCATTTGAAAAGCCATGTCCGTTGATGTTCACCTTTGACTTCTCCACATCTATGTGATGTTGAAATACATTACAACATGTAGATCTCACACTATAACCATCAAGCTTGTGTAGCTTCCTCTTGGCGTGCTGATCCAAAGTTTCTTTAATGATCTTACTAATGGTGTTAACCAGATCATCCTTTAGGTTGAATGTTTGAGAAACACCCCCACCACTTTCAGGAACCGGGTAGACAGACAGGTCCAAAAGAGTATCTTGACTTGAAATTTCCGAGGCCATTAAATAGTGCCCAGGGACTGGAAACTGCAAAACAGCAAAAGCTGAATCCACAAAACCTTTTAATCCTTTTAATACATCATCTGATGAAGTCTGAGTATTTATTTTGAATGAAAAGTGCTTCATGTAATGTAATAAAGGATTTAGCTTCCAACTACAATTGCCACGTTTGGTTTTTGGGATTTAAAGTTTCTACGTGTTTGTCTTGAAAGGTGATAATGCTCAAAACTTTTCCAACGTTTCAGACTCCTTTTACTGAGTATATTCTAAGGTTTCTCATTCTGTATGTTATACAGATGTATGTGATTTCCTCTGTAAGTTCTATAATCTCAGCCTCTCACAAGATAGGATCATGATTCTGCAAGTTACTTGCCATAGTAGGTGGTACTTGACTATTTTGCACACGTTGGAAACTTAAGTTCAGCATCCTTACTCTTCTTTCTTCCTGTAATTATTAGTTTGCATGACTATCCTTTAGTAAATCTAGCATATGTGCTTCATCTTTTGGTAACAACAAGGATGCAGTTTTACAGTTCTGACAAAGGTGTTTTCACATGAGGAGATGACTGGGAGATAAGCCTGTACCCTGAAGGGTATAGTTCAAAATGTAAAACATACATTTGATCAACATGTATGCACTGCTGTAAGAAATGCCAATTGCACAATCTTAGAAACTCACACTTAGAGAGTTTCTGTGCAGGAGTGAGTTCTTGTTTTTGTGTAGATGGTTTAGTGCAGGAAATCACTACAAGTGTAATACATGCACTCTATGAACTGAAATACACACAACCATTAAAAAAACTGTAATTAGTTAACACAAATTAATTAAATTTATTTAAAATTAATTACTAAGCTATCAAACTCCAGCTAATTTTTTGGTTTATACCCCTAGGAATGAGAGTGTTGTAATGTAAAATAAAACATAACATCTTAAAATAGGCATCACATCCTTATCTATTCTAGCCTAATTGCTATACATAAAGGGCTGGATTCAGTACACAGTACACAGTCTGATAAAATCATGTGGACTTCACACTGCAATGTGCACATGATAGCACACTGTTTTGTATTCAGTAAAGAGGCTCTACATGGCGTGTAGAACCTCTCAAACATGGTAAACATGCTAATTACAGGATAACAGTTGAATGGTATGCTAATCAACCAATTCAAGGTGGAGGAGCTATTCAGCATGCTATAAAGCAATTGTGTACTTAGCACAGGTTTTGCATGTGAATTCCAAAACCAATTGGAATATAGCCACAGAAACTAGTCTACATGGAAAGAATGTTAGGGGCTGCCGTTACCCTTAGTTATGTGTATGTGCAACAAGCCCACGTCTGTGCTGCCACTGCTAATAGACCATGGCCAAGAAGGAGAAGGGTGCATAGACCCATTTAACTTTTCATGGTCTGCATGAAGTTAATTATAGAGTGCTACAGAGTCAATAGATAAGTACTACAGGAACTCTGCAACCTCTGTCATCCTCAACTGAGAGCAAGGGCAAACTTAGGGGAACTAATACCTGTGGTGACTAAGGTATGTGTAGCACTTAGAATATTAACTACAGAAACCTTCCAGAGAGCAACAGGGAACATGCTGGGAGGTGTCACAGGCATCAGCATCCAGGATCCTACATCATTCCTTGCATGTTATGCTACAACATGCCCCTGACTACATATATTTTCCTCATATACTTGAGGACATAGCCACAACTATCCAGAAGTTCTACCCTATAGCACACTACCCTGAAGTCTTGGGTGCCATAGACTGTACACACATCAAAATCAAAGCACCACTCAGTAAACAGGGAAGGGTATACATAAACAGAAAGAGCTTCCACTCCACTAATTACCAGGTTGCATGGAATGGTATGGGAATTATCACGAATGTGTGTGCGCTGGCAACCCAGGCAGTTACCACAACTCACACATTAGGCGCAACTCTCAACTGTATCAGATGTTTTCTAAGGGGGATAATATCACACAGAGTCATTTACTGGGGGATGTACATTATGCACTCAAACCATGGTTGATGACACCCATCAGAAATGCACACACATCAACCGAAGAGCGGTATAATGAGGCACCCACTCAATCAAGAAATATCATAGAACATGGATTTGTGCTGCTGGAGTCAAAGTTCCAGTCCCTAGATACATCTGGGGGAGCCCTGCAGTACAATCCCTGTGCAATGTACTGAATTTTTTACCATGTGTGCCATGCTTCACAATATTATTCTGAGAAGCCAGCTTCAGCAGGAACAGCAAGGGGAAGGGCCACACATCCCTCCACCATTGGCAAGGTCACCATAGCCACAAGCAAGTAAGGAGTCAGACAGGAAACCACCAGCCACTGTGGGTGTAGGCAGACATAGGCATGCACAGTATGCCCTGCAACTGGCCACAAGGCAATGGATAGCACACACACTCATTACCTAAGGGGCTACAACCTTCATCCTATGCACATACATACAGTAACATTGATGCCAGGCAACACTCACAATCTTTACTTACCCATGTAATGGCTGTATACTGCTAGCATCAGACAGAGTCAGCCCCATATCAAAACTCTTGCAACTGCCAAACTTCCAAGGTAAGTGTTGAACCTGGAATAGAAAAATAAATGTCTAAGAACACAAATGAATGGCATATCTTTGCATACTGTTACTTCTAATGCAAGTAAGTATAAGGTGGGTGAGTTTTACAGTAATGACAGCAATACATGACAGCACTGACTTATGTCAATACATGTGTTCTCTATAAAGTAATAGGCCTCACACATCAAAGATTCACATATTCATACCTCTCAAATGTACAGAGTTTGGCTTCAGAGTTTTATACTGGCAAATCATTGAAAATTGAAGTTAGAAAATAATGACAGACATTTCACTTTCAGACTTCATATCCCTCAGACAATTCATGGTAATGCAAAACCTGTTATTCTATCAACTTTCTAATTTTGTAAGGCCAAAATATTTCAAAATTGTCCCTATTTTGGGGCCTTTGTCCCACTTTTATTAATGACTTGGTCCAGCTTTGTTGGTCTAAGAGGTTGAGAGAGATATGCACATTACAAAACACTCTAAGGAAGCAGTACAAATTAAAAAGAGCATCACAAGCATATACATACTAAGAACTCAATCAGCTATGCACCCTGGGCATCAGACAAAGGACGCATGTATCCCTAAATCTAAAAGAGAGAAAATCAAGGGATATGACACAGTTCTCACCATTTGCACACGGTATTATTGGGGGGGGGGGCAGGAGGCTAAGACTGACACAAAAAACTGAAAGACAGTTGGATAAAGTATCAAATGGCCAATGAGACAGAAAGAGATGTAAGCCTCACGACTGACCCATGTAACTGTTATGTGTGTGTGTCTGTTTGGACACTCAAGGTGAAACATGTGTGAGTGTCTACAGCCAAGTTATGTGCTAGTACTACATCATGGTATGTTGGACAGGTGTGAGCCATGCATGGTAAAGGTGACATTTCATTGTTGTTGTCCCTAACTGTGAGAACTGTCCACTGTCAGATACACTGGTGCTGTCTGAATGTGACTGATATCTGCTGGATAAGTTCTCCTCACTAGTATGCCCAGTACTACAACCACATGGCCTACCACATCTGGGTGTGGATACCTCAACCACTGAAGAAGCAGTGGAAGTAGTGCCACTACAGGAGCATGATTGGGCATGGCTACATTAGCTAACATCAGATGATGTGGCTGACCTATGTCCATGTGGATGCCACCCCCACCAGCAGACTTTCCATCACAGACACTGCCCTTTCCAATGTGTCATTTATCCAATTCATTGAATCGGCAACATGGTTGAGGCAGTCACACATGTCAGCCTGCACCATATCTACAACACTAACCATTTCCTTGGAGGCCCTTTTGGAGCATGCCTCCATGATGGCCTTAAACATACGTTGAGTGGCATGGAAAGACACACCAGGATCAGATGGAGGATGGACACAGGTCTGCTCTAAGCACCACTAACAGCCCTCCTGCGTGGCACCTCACCTACACTTTGGCTATGGCCAGAGTCAACAAGCACTGAAGCCGCAGTAACCACACTACCCTTTTCAAGTGTCTCACCTTCCACCCGTCCAATATCTGAGGGCTCAGTGGAATAGGAAAGCATAGGCCTACTGGCTGTTTCTGAGGGAAATACAGGGGATGGCTGAACATCAACCTCATGTGTCACATTCAACCTCTGCACCCCCCCCCCTTACTGTACCTCTGTTTGGTCACCATCATAATCAGAGTCTGCCAATAATCTGACTTCAGGTGGCAAGAGTCCTTCACTTCCACTGTAAGGATCACCTGTAATAATAACCAAGAAACACAGGAAATAAATTAAAACCTACACCACAATTTAATATATGCTAACAAACTAACACTGGTGCCACTATCACAGATGGTACAGCAATACACACACACACACACACACACACACACACACACACACACACACACACACACAAACACACACACACACACACACACACACTCACAACACCCAACTCACACATATGGATAAATGCATATTTCTGTCAACTGCTCATCAGTAGTCAAATAAAAATGGTTGGCTTACCATGTGTCCTGTTTGTCTGCATCCAATTCCTCACCTACCCTACTTACCTGACCCAGAAATACCTACATCCTTTACCCAATATTCCTCTGTTATTGAAATAAAAAAATCATAAATGGGCACCTGTCCCAAATATATATATATATATATATATATATATATATATATATATATATATATATATATATAATGTATTTATTTATTTAATTTATTTATTTATTTACATTTCTTTAGTGGGAAAGTCTGACAGTTGTGAAGCCCATTTTCAGTGGAGGCCTGGAGAGAAAAGCTCCACAGAAATACAAGCAATATACAATAATTAGATAGTACAACAGTATACGTACAGTAAGATGCAGAATACATATCTTCTAGTTAGTCTGTACAAAGTAGTATTCAATACAGTTTTGTAGTAGATGCAGGATCAAAAAGAAAAACAGAAGCATTTCAGTGAAGATCACTGTAAGAAAAAATAAAGTTAGTAGTGTGTACATATTAAATAATAGTTATGACCAAATGACATTTCTTGATATATATTTATTTTTGAGTAGTAATACACACTGAGAGGGGGAAAATGATGTAAGGAGTGGACAGTGTGTTGAGAGAGTTATATACATCTTGTCAAGTCAGGTTTGGCACAGGAGCGATGCCAGTTCTTGGACAGGTGTTCAAATAGTAGTAGTTTAAAACTGGTAGATTCAGGTGTGTTTTGGAGGGTGTGGGGTAGAGAGTTCCATAATTTAGCTATATGATTTGAAAATAGGGCTTCACTGTGAGTGTTGTTAGCCTTGTTTACTGTGAGAAAGTTTATGTCTGCAGATCTTAGACTTCGTAGGTATGAGTAGGGAACAACAAGTTCCTTGAGGGATGGGCAACTGTCAGGACGGAAGATTATATTGTGTATGAATTTAAGTTGGTAGAGATGAAGAAGGTTAGGTAGCTCAAGCCAATTTAATTCATGTAGAGCAATACAATGGTGGGTTTGGTGGGGAGGGTTGGCTGTAAAATGGGCTATTTTATTGTAGCAAGTTTCCAATTTGGTTAAGTCTGATTTGTTTAAGTTGGTAAAGAGGGAAAGTCATATAGGAATGTAGAGAGGAGGAAGGTTCTGGATTTGGCTAGTCTGGTATTGTCAGTGAGGAATGGCTTGCTTCTGTACAGTGAGCCAAGTTTGATGTGAACTTTCTTAATTGTGGGGGCTATGTGTTGGTCAAATCTGAATTTGTTGTCAATTGTCATTCCAAGGAGTTTTGTATGCTCAACTGGTTGGATGACTGTGTTGTTTGCTGAGAGAATAGTGAAAGGAGGGGTGGTCTTTGATTGTTTGCTACTGGTAAATAGCATTAACTGTGTCTTTTTGGGATTGAGGATTAGTTGTGATTTATTTAGATATGTTTCTATATTATTAAAAGCTTGTTGGGCTACTATTTGGGGGTCTGGTAAGGTATCTGCGGAGCAGATTAAAGTTGAATCATCTGCATACTGAATTACTTTAGCATGTGTTGTGGATGAAGCTAGATCATTAGAGAAGATGGTGAAAAGAAGAGATCCTAATATGGACCCTTGGGGGACTCCAACCGAGACAGGCAGAAGTGGTGAGAGTTTGGATTTCCACCATACTGCTTGTTGTCTGTCAGAAAGATAGCTTAGGAACCAGTAGTGAGAAGTCTTTGATAGGTTTAGTGAGGCAAGAGTACTAAGGTGTTTCTGATGGAAGACATGTCTAGGAAGATTGATGCTACTTGCTGATTTGAATTTTTCAGCTGATTGATGGTGCTAGAGAAATTAATTAGTTAATTAGTATTTTATATATATATATATATATATATATATATATATCTTCCATATATAGCTCTCCACTTTGCACGTGTCTTATCAACATAATTCAGTCAAATTGGCTATATAACATGATTCTGTTGTCACCCATCTTTGTTGAGGTGACAGTCCAAATTCAGCCAATATTCGATCCATATTTATTTTACACTGTTGAAGAAGTGGATAGCTATGATCCTTTCCTACCTCTCTCTTGCACATTCCTATATTGCTTTCCCTTTGTTCTTCCCCCTGCTTGCCACCCATTTCACCACTTTCCTCTCTCCCCCATTTTAACACCTTTAATCTGATCAAAAAATAAAATCACACACCACACACATAAATAAGAAATCCTTGATGAAGCCCTTCACTTTTTGTCCCGTGTTTGGATGATATGTTGCATTGCACACCAATGCTGGGTGATTGTGAATGACTCTTCACATCCAGTGGCATGGTGCTGTTCACTGTGCAATGCTGCTTAAAACTGCTGCACTAAGGAAACACACATTTAAAGTAGAACAAAGGCACTCATATTAAAAATTTAATTAAAAAATGTTTTTTTAGTCTGATGACTATCAATATCTTACTCCATATATATGTACTGTTCACATAAATCACATGAGTACTGTTTGTTTATATAAATTACTTCACTGCAGTCATACCCTCTCACATTTCAAATAATTAACACCTGTAATTGTTTAATTACATCATGAATACATATTTAAAATTATTAGATAGAGCTGCATTTGAACCATGTATCATCTGGACTTAAAATTAAAACTTTAGAGTCAGCTAAGTAGCAAGTATGCTTGTTACACTCAGTACTATCCAAAGTATTGACTGCTGCACCCTTCCACTTAGAGTGTTTGCATGTAGGAAAGCAAACCAGTAAAAATGTCATAATTTTTATCACTGAAGCAGAGGCCCTTGTTTGCTCATTGCTTAACTACACACAAACAGGCAAGCAATATAAATACTTTCATAAGGTTAGACAATTTATGGCACATTGCCTATATGAAATATTGATGAACACCATAATATCTGTTAGCTGCGTCTGCCATAGCCAATATGGATAAGTACTTCACAATTTCAAGTAGGAGTCCTTAAATGTGTTATTTGACATGTGCAAACACTTTGCCATCCATCACTCAAACCAGCAGCTTAGCAGTGCACTATAGAAAGTGCTTATTAGCAAGTATTACTTATCCTGCCCAGTTAGTCTTCATCCCTTTAATGTACATGTAAAAACCCAACCAAAGGATGGCACATTTTCATGACAGAACACATAGTCATGTTCTACCTGCACCCATGCACTTGAAACTTGGTATCTCAGGACTTGTTCCCAAATATCAACTACACTACAGAAATAAATAGGATAAATGCTTTGTAACATACCATGTACATCTTTATATTGATAATACACATTCAGATTGTCTAATACTTGTACTAATGTGGACAGCAATTATTCACAAATATGAATACACAAATATGATAAGAAATGTGTGTGTCTTTATGTGGCAATAAGTGTGTAATGTGCACGACATACTGGGACGCAGCTGCATATGTCTCAGTCCTGATACATGCATGCCTGACAGCTTTTTGCATCTAGTTTGACAACCTGTCACTTAAAGTATACCTGCACATTAGAAACACAACAGGAAATACTACATCCAAACTTTGCACACCACTCTCATAACAGGATATTTCAACCAGATCATATATTGATGATGGCATCATCTATAAAGACAACTCTGACAAGGCACATACATACCTTAGAGGTGCTGCAATCATCACATACTGTGATTTGCAGATAAGAACAAAATAATTACATGTGTGATAGATCAGCACAACAGCCACATTATGTGTGTGTCTGTGAATGTGTAAGTATGTGTGCATAGTCAAAGGAACATTAGCCCGTATCCTACCATCATCAATCCAGTACCATGCAGGACTGTAATATCTTGACAATCATTCATGGCTGCCCATCTGTTTCATACAGGCCTCCCAACATCTTCTGCCAAACATCCAGTGATGATGTCTTCCACTATAAATTTTCCAGAAGCATTGTAAAAGTCAAATGTGTGCTGTGGTGCTTGCATTAATCACTTTCTCTAGTTGGTTTACTTATGTAGGGGTTCTAATCTCCTTGTGGTCAACTACTGTGTGTGTGTGTGTGTGTGTGTGTGTGTGTGTGTGTGTGTGTGTGTGTGTGTGTGTGTGTGTGTGTGTGTGTGTGTGTGTGTGTGTGTGTGTATGTGTGTGTGTGTCTAGTCAGAAGAGCATAACTATGTATCCTAAAGTCAGGAATACAGGCCTGTTGAGTACAAATATTTTGAGAACTGTACATGCCCACATATCCATTTCATTCAGGCCTCCCAACACCTTCTGTCAATGTTCAAGTTTCTTAAGCCTTTTTAGATCATCCTGCAACTGTCACCTATGTCTCTCCTGCTCTTACCTTGCCACCCCACTTGACTGTGCTAAACGTAGGTCCTGCCTATCTTCTAGTCCTTCCTTTTCCCCTTTCCCTCTTTCTCCTACCATATAACTAGATTTGCACATATTGTTATTTTAGGTTACTAAGGGCAGCTTGTACAAATGTTTTAGCACAATGTATATTATTTTTTATTGATTTTTGTATCATGATTTTTGTTAATGTCTCTGTTTATATCTGTAGTCTCTCTCTTGTATACACCTGTTCATAGGTTCATAGGTTCATAGGTAGATACTAGGCTATCTACCCTAGGGCATTTATAAGTCTAGCCAGAGTGTATTTGGCTTCCGCCTCCCTATTAAATTAGCCTACTGTGCCTCTGTAAAGTAGGTCACAGAAGGTACCCTTTTAAGATTAGTTTACTGTGCCTCTGTCTAGCAGGGACACAGAAGAGATCCCAGGGGTGAATTTGCGATTTCCCATCCACGCGTCCAGATTTCGCTTGAAGAGGGTCAGTGAGGGGCTATGTCTAACATGAATTTGGATTCTATTCCAGAGTGAGGGGAGCCTCTGGGAAATGAATCTGTCCCTCCAGCATGTCCTATTTATTTTTATGCTGAGGTTTAGGTCTATGGAGCGTGTAGTTCTAAGGGACTTGGATTTTTTGAGGAGGAGCATGTCTATTAATTCTGGGTTTGACATGGCTTTGTACATCAGGCATAGATTGCCTCTGAGTAGGCGGTATGCAACTGAGTAGAGCTGGAGTTTCTTTAGTCGAGCTGCATAGGACATCTGTTTGTAGCCCATGATCCTCTTGGGGTCTCTCCAGTTGCTGCAGGTGTCGGGTAAGGTACATCCCAAAAGGGGCATTGTATTCAATTATGGGCCTGATGAGTGACGAGTAGAGGGGCATAATGACCTCTCTTGATCTAGATGCAAACCCTTTCATGATAAGGTGGGCTACATAGAAGGTCTTTCTAGCCACTTTGGCAACGTGATTATCAAAGGAGAGATTACTATCTACGTTGGTCCCCAAATCTCTAATTACTTCTTCCGTACTTAATGGATTACCACCTATGTGGTAATTTGTGGGCACCTTGTTTTTCCCAGAGGGGATGACTATGCACTTTTTAGCATTTAGCTTGAGGCCATGGCTCTGGCACCAAGCATCCGTCTCTGTGAGACCCTTTTGGAGGATACTTGTGTCAGCTGGAGATTCGATTATGGCCCCCAGTTTGCAGTCATCTGCAAACTTTGTCAGCCATAATCCCCTCGTGTTAGCCTGAACCTCAGAGAAGTATATACCAAACAAGAGAGGTCCCAGAACTGAGCCCTGTGGGACGCCACTTGTAACTGGTTTGGATTTGGACATGGCACCTGTGATTCTGACCATGTGGGTTCTATCTCTGAGCCAGTTTGCAACCCATCTTGTGATATAGGGGTTGATATTTAAGCTGGTAAGCTTATTTATGATGCCCGAGTGGGGTATTGTGTCGAAGGCTTTTGCGAGTTCCAGGTAGGCTGTGTGGACTACCTTGCCCTCATCTATGGCTTTGGTAACTGTTTCAAAGAAATCAACTACATTTAAGAGGCAAGATCTGCCCTTAACAAAGCCGAATTGGGTAGGGTCCAGTGTCTGTAGGCTCACAATGTCTTTGTTTATGAGTTCCATGATAATACGCTCCATAGCTTTACAGACCAGACTAGTCAGGCTTATGGGGCGATAGTTTCCGGGGTCCGTTGTGGCACCACCTTTGTGGAGTGGGACCATTGTAGTTGTATGCCATTCTTTGGGTACATATCCTGTAGTAAGGCTAAGTTTGAACAGTGACTTAATGTGAGGGTTCAGTTCTTCTTGGAGCTCATGTAAGACACAGCCTGGGACACCGTCCGGTCCCATAGATTCTTTGTTTTTTGCTTTGGAGAGAGCAGCTTTCACCTGTGCATCTGTGATGTCAGGGAGGTTACATTCAGTTGGGATAGGCATTTGCTCCTTTGGGGGGGGGGTTTGCACTGAATCTGTCTGCCAGGATGTTGGCTATGTCTGTAGGTTCGGTATATTTTGTACCATTATGCAACAATTCAGAGCATATCTGGGAGTTTCCACCCATGTTCCTGACATAACTAAAGAAGGCCTTGTGATTATCTTTAGTGTCTAGGGCAGTTTTTCTTTCGAAGCTGGCCTTTGATGATTTTATGAGGTATCGAAGTTTCTTGCTAATACTGATTAGAGATACCTTCCCTTTTTGGGATTTTGCTCTGTCATGTAGTAGCTTCCTCCTTCTGTTGTATAGCTTATTTATGGCCGGAGTCCACCAGACCGGTCTCCTGTTTTTGGAGGAGTGAGTCTTGGTTTTATTTGGGATAGCATGATCCATGCATTCCTGCAGGTGCTCATAGAATGCATTTGTAAAGGATTCTGCAGATTGGGCTGTATTATCCTCTGGCCCAGGGGCTTTGAAGGGTTCCACCTCAGTCTTGAGAAGTGCAAAGTTGGCTTTTGAGAAATTCTTTACAGTTATTTCCTTGGCTGGGGGTGGGGACGGGATATGGATGTCCAGGGAAATTTGTTTATGATCTGAGCTTACCAATGAGGGGTTTACCTCTGGCGTGGAACATAGAGTCCTCATGTTGGTGATGACCAGGTCCAATATGTTGTTCACTCTTGTGGGAGTGGTGACCAATTGTTCCATTGCATTAGAGTTTATAAATTCAAGGAACCGTTGGGCGAGGGTGTTTGGGCTTGAGTAGTTTTCCCAGTCAATGCTTGGGTAGTTAAAGTCACCCAATAACATAGTGTTTGGAGAGACCTTCATATTCTCCAGTGTTCTCAGGAATGCCAAGTGAGGTTCCTGTAATAGGGAGGGTGTTCTGTATCAGGCTACAAACTGAAAGGCAGTTTTTCCTGCTGTTAGTTGCACATGGATGGTTTCCAATGCTTCATGTAGTGCCACTAACCTGGAGGTGTAGGTATCTTTGATGAATATAGCTGTGCCCCCCTCCTTTTGTGCTTCGGTCCGAGTATTGGGGCTGAAACGCATGGTATGAGTTATAACCTGGTAGTGCTGGGGTGCTCCCAGGAGCCTTGAACCAGGTTTCTGTTACTGCACAGACATCGATTTTCTCCATACTGAGGAGAGCCTCGAGTGCGTGCATCTTGAGGTTTAGACTTCTGGCATTGAGTAGCATTACCTTTAGTTTTTTTTATCCTTGGGTTGTCTATGGAGGTGGGTTTGTCCTTTGCGCCTTGCCTAAAAAAGGCACTATGGGGGTGGCAAGAGCCTTGGCCAGTATACAAAAGCCTAAGGGTGACAGGTGCAAGCCATCCCTAGTGAAGCAATGTGGCTTGTTGAGCATGTCATCCCAGGCTGACAGGCACTGGATCCCCTTTGAATGACACCAATACTTTATCCAATTGTTGAAACTGATCATTTTGTCTTTATACTGTGGCATCGTTCTTGGTGAGGGCAAGATGCTACTCAAGGTCAGGGTCATACCAGCCTGGGCTACATGGTCAGAGAGCTCCTCTATGTCTCTTTTCATGTAGTCCAGGGAGGTACATCTCAGGTCATTCACACCAGCATGGACAATGACGGAGTCATACTTGTACTTGCTTTGGAGTGACCTGAGTGCTTGCATTATGTGGCGGATCCTGGCACCCGACAGGCAGCTTACAGTGACCTTCTGCTTGTTCAGTCTGGTGAGCGGGACATCAGTGTGCCAGACAATAGAGTCCCCTATAACAAGTGTATTTGGTGTGTTGTTTGACCTTAAGGGCTGTGACTGTGAGGCACACTGATTTTGTGAGATATGTGATCCATGGGTATTGTTGAGGGGTGGCTGTTGCTTGGATATCTGCTTAGGAGGTCTTTGCTGTTTAGGCAGATTTTTATTTAGAGCCTCCGAGTATGTTTTTCTGTGTTTATGTGTTTGGTATGCAGATGCAATAGGTCTGTGTGAGACTGGATTTGTGGTGTGGGTGGTTACCTTTTCCTCCTGACTGACTGTGCCAGTCTTGGGTTGAGAGAGCTCTGTCTCCAGTTTGGCTGTGTAACTGCATCTCTCACATGTATTAGAGTTTGTTGGAAGGAGGAGAGGGTTGTCTGTGTACATAAGGCAATTGTAACATTGCCTCAAAATTCCCAGAGTCACCAGCTGGACTGGAGAGTAACCTTGAAACTGACCCTTGGACATACCAGATTAGTATAGGGAACTGTTTTTTTACTGATCAGATTAGGGAAGGGAACTGATTTTTCACTTGATCAGGAAGGACCAATTGGGAGCCTAATACTTATGAGAAGTCAAGGAGGGTGTAGTGCTTTAGTTAATTAGTGTTTCCTTATAAGAGCTGAGCAAGGGCAGGACTTTAGAAAGAGAATAGAGTGATTACTTTGAGAGTTTGATTTGAACATTTCTAAGGGAAAAAGTGAAGAGCAGACTTTGTGGAGCCTGGAATAGTTTAAACCTGTTTAGGTGGCGCTGCCCGACGCTGCTCAATGTGCAAAACCATGCAAAAAGAGAGTTGTAGGGTTTTGAGAGAGAGAGAGAGATGAAGGAGTTTAGAATTGACCCAAAATGGCCAATAAAACTATAGCTTCTAGGTAGTAACCACTCCTCTAGGGACAGGCAGACTGTTCATTGTTAACCACTCCCACTGGTGAACACAGAGAGTTCCCTTTAGCCCAAGCAAGCACTGGCCTTCTAGAAACTTCCAAACAGTTCAGAACAGCAAATCTGTAACTGAACTTTCTTAACTTTCAGAAAGTGGGAAAAAAGCAAGATTTTTTTTCTTTTCTTTTTGTTGTAGTTTAAAGGTAGCAGAGATACACAAGCAGCAAAATAATCACAACAGTGCAATAAATGACCCCACACTTGAGTGCTAAGCCAAAATCAGGTAAAATGCAGTTTTTAGAGAAAAAAACGATTTTAAATTAAGTGTTAATCACTTTTATAACTTACTGTAAACATTGTTTTCTGGAACTCTTTTCCTCGGGTCTGTGCTGATAAAGGGAACCTGCCCAGCCAGACTAACCCAGTTAACAAATAGCAAACAAATAAATAAAACTAAATATGTCATCCGCTATAAATTGTCCAGCAAAATTATAAAAGTCAGAGTTCTGCTGTGGCGCTTGCATTAAATGCTGAGTTCCCTGTCTGGTGTACTTAGGTAGGAGATTCTACTCTTACTGCAGTCAACTAGTGTGTGTGTGTGTGTGTGTGTGTGTGTGTGTGTGTGTGTGTGTGTGTGTGTGTGTGTGTGTGTGTGTGTGTGTTCACTTGGTTGACATTCGAGAGACCAGCATTTGGGAGACTGCCACTACCATCCTCTTCTCATGAGGCACTGCTGATCTCATCAGTTATAAGGTTTTGTTGGATGCTATAAAAGCCAGACTGGTGCTGCGGAATTTGATTTAAATACTGTTTTTTGTAAATAGTTAGGTAGGGGTTCTAGTCTCACTGCAGTCAAATGTGTGTGCATTTGACAATCATTATGGAGACAAATGTTGAATGCTATGTGAGTCCACAGCTATGTCAGACCCTCCTCCAATCATCTTGTTGTAGAATACACTGATTATGTCATCCTGTATAACATGAACTCTGACAATATTCAAGGCAAACCTGTGCTGTGGCATTAACATTAACTACTGTGTTTGCAAGCTACTTTACCTACACATATAGGTGTTCTAATCTGACAGCAGACAATTTCTGTGTCTATGCATACAACTATCATTTATGAAACAATTTTACACAGGGATGTAACTCCACATCCATGTCCTACACTCATCCCAACATGCTCTCCTCAGCAAAAAATGATGTTATCATACTTCATAAAGTTCAATGTGACAGTGTTGCAGTCAGACATGTGGTGTTGCTGCTGTGGCATTGCATGACATTCATCTTGTCTACCTACACAGGTGTAATGTTCAAATCAGGCCTAATCAACTGCAGTGTGTGTGTGTGTGTGTGTGTGTGTGTGTGTGTGTGTGTGTGTGTGTGTGTGTGTGTGTGTGTGTGTGTGTGTGTGGTTGGTGGTGCAGTATGGTCATTGTATGATCTTTGGAATCACTCTTCATTTCACTACCATTTGAGAAAACTTTTATGTAGCCCTATGCATCCACAATCCTCCTTTTTCCTCTGGTCACATGACATCCTTCCTGAAGAGGAGTGGAGGATGTCCTCATGTTAAATATGCATACACACATCCTTCCATGAGCCTCTGCAAGCTATCTTAAGTCCACGGCATGTGGGATTGCTAATTCTGTCATGGTGTGGTGCACATGTCCCATATTGACAGTGGCAGGAGCCACAAACAGCTGATCAATAATGTATCCTGATATGGCATAAGGCCGATCAAATATGGCTTGACCATGAAACACATATAAGAATATGCCGTGCAGTTGATGTAAATACGTGATATTGGTACAATTGTATGACTGTGTGCATAGTACCAGTGTGTGGAATGTGATGAATGACAAAGGTTGTATTTGGAGGTCTTTTCACAAATCATTTAATCCAGTAAATGTGGACTGTTGAGGGTAATACACAACTAAGCACATATCTGTATGTGGATGGCATAAGACATATCCAACTGGAGGAAATAGGCAATCTGCTAGCTGACAGTTTGTCTCGCACATCACCCCTCTGTCACCACTGGCCATCAACCAAAGCACACATGCAAACATTAATCAGTTTTTATTCTAGGGAGGGCAGCTCAACTGTGCACTGTCTATGGCTAATAACACAGAATCAATGGGCCCTGACATCACAGGTTGACTATGGTGTGACACAAAACATGACCTACCAGACACAATTGGATCCATACTTCAACACAGCCTCCAGACACAGGTAATATCCTGACTGTGTACCAAACCCATGCGTGATTTGTTCATGATACATCATGTCTGTTACATCTGTTTGAAGTCCTCAAGAAGGTCAACAAGGGCATGCGCAATGACAGCACTATTATCCTGCATAACTTGACAAGGCCAAGGCATATGACACAAATCCACACTCAGGTATTACTAAAAAACTGTCACAAGTGGCCATAAACACCTTCATCATCAAGTGGGTAGACCACTGGATCACATACATGACAGATAAATATGTTGAAGTGTATGGTGACCTATATCTAGAGTCCAGTGAGCAGGTCCATACCTCACGACTCTGTGCTATGACTTTCCTGTTCATTATTTAAGTCTCAGATATCAGGACTGACTTACACATCCTTTGTCCAACCAGCTTTGTGGAAGACTGCAGATTGTGGACAATCATTGAATTCAAGTTTGGTATTGGTATAGTACAGACAGTATCAGCACACACAAAGGATTGCTGCCAGAGCCATGGCGACACAGGAGATCAGCAAAAATCATGGTGGGATTAGTTCCATTGTAAAAGCAAATACACAAGCTAATTATAATATAGACAGCACACCCCTGTGAGCAGACCAAGAGGTATGTGACCTGTGTAATCAAGTAGATGGTATGGTGAACATCCACTTGCATGTGCCTACAGTGGTGACTACCCCTTGTATGCAGCACAATTCCTGAGTATGTACGGGACATCCACATCAAAGGGCATTATAGTTCCACAGCTCTCAGCCCTCATCACACCAGTAATTGAGTATAATGCACCCTTTTTCATGTACCTCCCAACACATCTTTACTCAAGTGTACCACATTGCCAAAGTGAGCTCCCATACATCTTATCAGCCATATCTAAGTATTCATTTTGTTGCATAACCATTGGTGGTTGATGGTTTGGAACCCCCTTCAATGTGTTATAAAAGATGCATGTGTGAAACCTGTTCCTGTGATGCACACAGTAAATACATAGCTGACTGACAACATTGACGGCATGAGTTACAATCATGACAGTGTGTATTGTGCCATATATATTCCCTGCATGCCTGTCAACCTGCTAGGATTGCTTGTAATTTCAAATAAAGGTGTACCAGTGTCCCTCCTAATACCTCTGGAAAGATGCTAATTTTTGAGGAAGGTGTGCTTGATTCCCCTCAGATTGCTGACAAATTATGCTCTTGCAGAACCAGCTTTTATCATTCACAATCATATATGTTATGTCAAAGACATAGATTAATAATGGCATCATGTTGATATTGTCCATGATTGTGCTTTCATCTGCCTACTGTTGTTCATGACCCTGTTACTATGTGTCCCACTTGGTTGAGATCTATTCATATTCAGGCAACTTATTTTGCACAGCTTCATAACATGCACCTACCCCTCTGGTATATACCATTCTTGATAAATGTCATATTTATTGTTTATGTCAGGATGCTTATATCA
This sequence comes from Protopterus annectens, assembly GCF_019279795.1. NCBI lineage: Eukaryota > Metazoa > Chordata > Ceratodontiformes > Protopteridae > Protopterus > Protopterus annectens. The sequence goes on from NC_056733.1 coordinate 1,972,317,608, forward strand.
CAAATAATCCTCTGCACTGATATGTGACCTTGTGTGACAGTCACATAATATACAATAACTGTGTGATGATATGACTAAACCACACAGGAGGTGTACACAGCAGTACAGTCTGTATCCAGTAGATATGTGATTAGTGTTCATACTACAACTGTTTTGTCTTAATTGTCTACGTACACTGACATGCCCTCATCTGCTATACATTACCAAGTTTCATTGGTCCTCTGCCCTTGTGTTCATTCCTACAATTCATCTGTGTGTCCCTTTTCAATACACACACTTCCCCTAAATAATTATTTATAATGCAGGCTATGTACCTTTGCTGATCAGTTGCAAAACTTTTATTCAGTATGTCTAAAACAGGTTTCCACACTACTTTGCACTGTAGACACTTTCATGTAATGTGTTGGAATTGTATACATTGCTTTATTAAAAACCCTGGTAGTCATTGGGGCTTTCCATGCAATCACACAGACCTAGTTTGCCCATAGGTAAACAGGTGTACATTTCTGCAGGTGTTTGTGTTGCTTGACATGGCTTTTTGCCTAGTAACACTGTTGCTGGCTATGAAACTGTACTTGTTTACATTTAAACGTGATGCACGGTATGCATATGCAATGAGCGCTGCTGCTCATTGCACTAATAAGTAAGTCCATGTAGGCTTTGAGATAAGTCTACATGGAGTTTATTGAATCTCCAGGAAAAAACTATACCTGCCTTTCAGTTTTTATATTCAGAATTTTGACATTTATAAAAATGTTCTACCAAAGGACAGTTGAAATCATGTCTTGTAATATTAATGCAATATTACTTTAAATGCACTGAGAATTTATGCTTAGTTTCCCGAAAACACATTTTCTCATAGACACTTTGCAGTATATAAGCTACATCTGTGCTTTTGCATTTATTCACATTGGATAATTTCACCTTTAATTTATTTACATACATCTCCCCATCATATACCTAATAGTTGCAAACACTGCAACCACCACACCTATGGCTTATGCTTCCCTCATATTTCTCTTAGGGGGTTTAAACCAAGACGTTAACTGGAGTTCAGTAGATTAGTCTTCTTCTTCTTCTTTTGGCTGCTCCCATGAGGGGTCACCACAGCAGATTCAACTGTTTCCATTTCTTCCTGTCCTCAGCATCTTGCTCTGTCACACCAAGCACCTGCATGTCCTCTCTCACCACATCCATAAATATTATCTTAGGCCATTCTCTTTTCCTTTTACCTGGCAGCTTCATCCTTAGCATCTTTTTCCCAATATACTCTGCATCCCTCCTCAGCACATATCCAAACCAACGTAATCTTGCCTCTCTGTTTTTTTCTCCAAACCTTCCAACCTGGGCTGACCCTCTAATATACTTATTCCTAATCCTGTCCATCCTCGTCACACCCAGTGCAAATCTTAACATCTTCAACTCTGCCACGTCAAGCTCTGACTCCTGCCTTTTTGTCAATGCCACTGTCTCCAACCCATATAACATAGCTGGTCTCACTACCCTCTTGTAGACCTTCCCTTTCACTCTTACTGGTACTTGTCTGTCACAAATCACTCCTGATACTCTTCTCCACCCACTCCATCCTGCCTGTACTCTCTTCTTCACTTCTCTTCCACACTCACCATTACTCTGAACTGTTGATCACAGTACTTAAACTCATCCACCTTCGCCATCTCTACTCCCTGCATCCTCACCATTCCTCTATCCTCCCTCTCATTCACACACATATATTCTGTCTTAGTCCTGCTGACCTTCATTCCTCTTCTCTCTAGAGCATATCCCCACCTCTCCAGGGTCTCCTCCACCTATTCCCTACTCTCACTACAGATCACAATGTCATCTGCAAACATCATAGTCCACGGGGACTCCTGTCTGATCTCATCTGTCAACTTGTCCATCACCATTGCAAATAAGATAGAGCTCAGAACTGATCCTTGATGTAATCCCACCTCCAGCTTAAACGCATCTGTCACTCCCACCGCAGACCTCACCACCATCACACTACCCTTGTATATATCCTGTACCACTCTTACATACTTCTCTGTCACTCCCGACTTCCTCATACAATATCAAAACTCCTCTCTAGGCACCCTGTCATATGCTTTCTCTAAATCCACAAAGACACAATGCAACTCCTTCTGGCCTTCTCTGTACTTCTCCATCAACACTCTCAGAGCAAACATCGCATCTGTAGTGCTCTTTTTTGGCATGAAACCATACTATGGAGTTCAGTAGTTTAGTAATTAATGTTAAATACGTTTAACTAATTTGTATTAACTAATTAGTTTTTTAATGGGTGTATGAATTTAAGCCTGTAGTGTGTATATTTGTGTACTTGAAGGCCAGCTTGGTCAAGGTGCTAGAAGTCTTTATTAATAAAACCAATCACAGACAAATTTTGTTGTTTTTTTATAGTTAGGTGCAAACCGTTATTGTTCTTCTTAAAAAAAAACAGCCTGCATCCTGGAGGGGCTGTGTGAACTGTGAAATTTGGTTACCTGAAGGCTATTGTACCCGGGTCTTTTGTTTGCCTCTGCAAAGTCAAGTTGGCTATATTTTTCCCTTGATGTATAGGTTCATGACTAAACTTGTTAAACTTAACTAATTTTGTCTTGTATTTATTTTGCTTTCTGATACCTGTTTAGTGCTTTCATTATATTAATATTACATAACCTCACAATAATATAGATATGAATATACTTACAATGTGCACGATTATTTTAATAGCTATTATCCTTTCACCAAGCAAGCAATGGAGATTGAACTATGTCATATACTTGTCTTAATCGGTACTCTTCTGTAAAAGTTGAACTGTAAAGTCCTGCTCTTGTACTTTTCAATTATTTTTGTGCTCATTTCATTACAACAGTCTGATATATATTGTGGGTTTGGTAACATGAACAAAATGGCAAATTTACACATCGTTTGCAACTGAATACCAAAAGCAGAGCACACAGAGAGGTAGCAAGCAATAAAAGACCGTAGCTCTGCAACTGTGGGAATCATCACAGCTAACTTCACAGAACATTATGCCACCCGAATAATATGTCATCACAATCAGCTGCAAAATGCATGAAATATTACACCACGCCTCACAAAATAATCTGTCATCACCCTTAGCTGGCCAGCCAAGGTGTAAAGACTTGTGCACAATGTTTATCTTCATGTAATGTACTTTGCTGAATGTGAGTCTAAACAGAGGTTTATCATTCATCCAGGGATAAAAAAATAAAACTTGTTATATTCAGGAAAAATAACTAAGACTTTTCATGTCTTATGTGATAACTCAATAAAGAAGTATCCAAAAATAGATAAAGGCCTCCTGCACCAAAAGTACCACCAACAATCCAAAAGGCAAACAGTCAAAGTATATATAAGGCAGTACTAAAGACTGAGAATAAAACAACTTTATTAAAACAATAAATATAGCAGCATCAGATCATAAGCTCTTTGGGGTAGAATCCCTTCATCAGATGATAACTGTTAAAACAAACATCACATCTTAAATGAAATAGCATAGCCAATCACATTCAATAATTTACCCTCCTGTTTGCTAAGGCTGGTTTTAAAGGAACCATATAATTTAATCCTGGGGCTTTATCAGCTCCCAGTCTTAATATCCATTGCATTTCCATATATTCAGTCTCATTCCTCACATTTCCTATTCTCTGACTTCTATTAATAACATATATAACCATAAAAACAAATGCATGACCTTCATGTATAGCTATAGGTTTATAGAATGCATTTTGCTCTTTTTGTAGTCTAATATCAGACAGATGCTTAAAAATTCTACCTTTAAACCTACAGTTAGTTTTACCTACATAGAAGGCAGTACATATTTGGCAGCTAGCAATATAAACCACATTATATGTATTACAGTATCATATGCGTTCATAGAATAACATTTATTGGGTCTAGGATGTAAAAAGCAATTATCCTGCTTAATATATCTACATACCTTGCAATTGTGACAAGGATATGTACCCTTACTCTTAATATTGCACCTGTTTAAGCCATTACAGGAGGGTTCATGGCACAAGATGTCTTTCAGATTCTTGTTTCTTTTAAGGACAAATCTAGGTTGTGTTCCTACAACCTTAGTTATATTTTCATCTGTGAGTAAAATTCTTCAGTTATTTCTAATGATGTTACATATACCACTTATATCACTATTGTAGGTCAAACTCAACTACATCCCCTTGTTACCTTTAGATATCAAAACATCAGTGGTGCTGTTTGATCCTTCCTCCCTGTCAATCCATGATCCAGCTTTGTGCCTCCTATATGTCCCACTTCTTCTCAATTCCTTGTCAAGCACATTCTTAGTGCAACCCCTTTTTTGAAAATTAGTCTTTAGAGAATCTAATCCATTGTTAAATGTACTCTCATTTGTACATAGCCTGGATAATCTACATATCTGCCCTTTTACTATATTCTAGAACACATATCTAGGGTGCATGCTGTCTTGCTGGACTAATAGCATTTTGAGTTTTGATAGCATGCACCCTAGATATGTGTTCCATTTGCTATATGTATTGTTTTAATAAAGTTGTTTTATTCTCAGTCTGGTAGTACCACCTTATATATACTTTGACTGTTTGCCTTTTGGATTTTTGGTGGTACTTTTGGTGCTGAAGGCCTTTATCTATTTTTGGATTTATCTGCTGTTATATTGTGCTCCTGGTACACATGGCTGACCGACAGAGTGAAGATATTGAGCTTGGATATGTTCCACATAAGTATTTCAGTAACCTGGCTAGCAGATCCTTTCTACAATCTAACCCCTTACTGGATATGGACATTGGATCTCTTGCTTCACCTTCCAGTAATGAACAAGGGTCTAAACAAGGTGAGACTGAATTTAATGCACTATTAGCATCTTTACAAGAGACGTTAATGAAGTTAAAATGCTTGCAATGCCACAGATTTTATTTTGAAGCATGCCTTAAAAATAACATTGTACCAAGAGGCCTGCATGTGTTTTGTATGCCAGCACAAGGGGAGCAATATCCCGAGTTGCGAGCACGCTGGCAACAAATTAACTTACAAACAAGTCAATCCTACATGCACTTGCTTATAGCCTTTTTTCATCCTGAAGAGGATAAATTATTAAAACAGGCTGATGATTTGCGAATGCGACTAGAGAGAGACTTTAAAACTGACTATTATAGGGATAAATTGATGGACGTACTTTGTGGAGCTGCTAACTATGATTTTAAATTACAACAGATAAAGTTGAGAAAGTTACAGAGTGATTATCGTGATTTTTCTTTGGGTAATATTTTTGTCTGGCCCCGTACTCAGGGCTATACACGCAACAGCTCACCTGAAGTAGCTGCAACAACTGCACCCAATCAACAGTATGAGAAGGAAAGTTTGGATTTGGTGTGTTCCAAACGGCATAGTATTTCTGGTTCTCAGGGGGTTGATACACAGAGCTCTGAGAACACTGGGGCTTTACCTCCTACTGCTGATATCTTAACTGTTGAAGTGCATTCATGAATTACAAAAGGAGACGAACTTCAAACTGACTGATAAATTTGTTTGTAATGTATATAACATTTCAGGTACTCACCTTTCTCAGTTACAAATATTTGTTTTAAGCAAGAAGCTGAGATTTTTATACATTAATACCAGAGCTACTGTTGTTTGCATGGGATGTTATGTTGAAAGAAATGTAATAGGATAGTAATGAAGTTAAAAAATCATGTAATTTAAAGCATTCTAGTACATTTTCACCAGTTTTAAATCCTACCTTAGTGATGTTCATTAAATCTTGTGAATGTGAGATTGAACAGTATTTGCAAAATACACGCAGATCCATTTACTATAATTTGGATCAGTAACACAGGCAAGCATTGTATGAATTAAAAAGCAATGGTGACATTGTAATTAAACCCACCGATGAAGGCGGAGCTGTGGTGGTACTTAGTAAAGAGTACTATAATCCACAGATGGGCATGCTACTAGCTGATGCACAGACGTTCATTCAGCTATCACCACTTATGGTTAATTCCTATATACAGAAAGTACAAAAGTCCCTGTTAAACATGGAAAAAACAGGGCTTCTAGAACATGAGCTTTTGACTTTTTTGTATATTGAACATCCTACTATTCCGGTCTTTAAGGCCTTACCAAAGATCCATAAGGATGCTAAAACTCCACCCCTAAGACCTATTGTATCTGGTAGGGGATATGTAATGGAACATATCTTTATATGGTTAGAATGTAGTCTTAGACCTTTTTTGCTTGAGATTCCAAGAATTTTAAAGGATACAGCAACATTTCTACAAACTTTGGGTGCATATTTACAGGAAACTCAAGTCACTTCCTATATATTTGTTACCCTTGATGTAAAGAATTTGTTCACTGTAATTGATAATACATATGGTATTAATGGTTTGAGTGAGATACTCTACAGTAAAAATTACATGCATCTAGAAGATAATATTCACCTGTGTTCCCTGTTGCGATTAGTACTGGAGAATAATGTGTTTCTTTGCCAAAATAATTATTATTGCCAGCGACAAGGTATAGCTGTGGGTACGCTTTGTGTGAACTAATATGCTAACCTTGTCCTGGCTTATTGGGAAGATATGGTAATATTTGAAGTTGAGCATGCATGGAAAGATAAACTTTTGTTCTACAATCGATTTGTGGATGACATTTTTATTTTATGGGGAGGCACAGAGAATGAACTTAGGTGTTTTGTTGAATATTTAGAATCAACTACTAGTTTTCTTTGAATTTCTCTGACTCTGATATTGAGTATCTTGATGTTTGTGTCTCCAAGTGTATAGATGGTACTGTTGAGACATCACTATATAGGAAACCTTGCTGGACTAATAACATTTTGAGTTTTGATAGCATGCCCCCTAGATATGTGTTCCAGAATATAGTAAAATGGCAGATATGTAGAGTATCCAGGCTATGTATGAATGAGAGTACATTTAACCATGAATTAGATGCTCTAAAGACTAATTATTAAAATGGGGGTTCACTAAGAATGTGCTTGACAAGGAATTGAGAAATAGTGGGATATATAGGCGGCACAAAACTGGACCATGGATTGATAGGCGGGAAGGATCAAACAGCACCACTGATGTTTTGACATCTAAAGGTAACAAGGAGATGCAGTTGAGTTTGACATACAATAGTGATATAGGTGGGATATGTAACATCATTAGAAATAACTGGAGAATTTTACTCACAGATGAAAATATAACTAAGGTTGTAGGAACACAACCTAGATTTGTCTTTAAAAGAAACAAGAATCTGAAAGTCATCTTGTGCCATGAACTCTCCTGTAATGGGTTAAAAAGGTGCAATATTAAGAGTAAGGGTGCATTTCCTTGTCACAATTGCAAGGCATGTAGATATATTAAGCAGGATAATTGCTTTTTACATCGAAGAACCAATACATGTTATTCTATGAACGCATATGATGACTGTAATACATATAATGTGGTTTATGTTGCTAGCTGCCAAATATGTACTGCCTGCTATGTAGATAAAACTAACTGTAGGTTTAAAGATAGAATTTTTAAGCATTTGTCTGATATTAGATTAGAAAAAGAACAAAATGCATTGTATGTATGCATATATAGCAATACATGAAGGTCATGCCTTTGTTTTTATGGTTATATCTGTTATTAATAGAAGTCAGAGAATGGGAAATGTGAGGAATGAGACTGAATATAGCGAAATGCAATGGATATTAAGACTGGGAGCTGATAAAGCCCCAGTATTAAATTATGTGGTTCCTTTAAAACCAGCCTTAGCAAAAAGTAGGGTAAATTATTGAATGTCATTGTCTATGCTGTTTTATTTAATATGTGATGTTTGTTTTAACAGTTATCGTCTGATGAAGGGATTCTACCCGAAAGTGCTTATGATCTGATGCTGCTATATTTATTGTTTTAATAAAGTTGTTTTATTCTCAGTCTGGTAGTACCACCTTATATATACTTTGACTGTCTTTTTCAATAAAGAAGTGTTCTGAACCATTAATGTATGTGGTGTATTGAGCAGAGTTCAACACAGCAGCCATAACGTAAGTTGGACATAATTCATACTATCAGATTGTGGTTGTGAACAGCTCTGAAATATTTGACTTGCTGCCTGTATATAAAACGTCAAATCTCAACTACCATTTCTGAGTTCTAAATGAACATTTCAGATATATTTTACTATGAAAAGCACCTAGGATTCCTACCATGCCCGTAAATGCTTCAGAGTAACGGTAGGTTGAATTTGATCACATTGCTTCAACTGCTCCAACTTATAGCATGTTACACACATGACATGTGGGAAGTGAAAGAAATATTTTTTTCTTAATGAACTGTACATAATGTCTTATTCTATTGTTATAACACTCAGCAAAGGAATATTCCAGGCCATTATTTGCATAGCACACTGATCAGAAGTTCAAGACAACACTCACAATGGAAACAGATTGTAATGAAAAACATCAGAGTGTAGTAATGAACACCTTTGGTACTGGACATGATGCCTACATACTAAAATGCAATATCTCAGACACTCTTTCAGATCTTATTATGAAACTGAAAAGAAATAACCACATCATTATATGTTACAAAAGACTTAAGACTACTATTCTACTCCAGGGCTTTCAATGCAACACTATGCTCAAATGGGCCAAATCACCTCAGTTGCTGCTACCTACATCATGTTATCTAGGGCATGGAGTACATTTCGCTGTCTCAATATATATGTATATATACACATACATATTCTCTCTCTCTCTCGACACATATACACACACACACACATAAATATATATATATATATATATATATATATATATATATATACATTTATATATATATATATATATATATATATATATATATGGGTCTATCTGACTTGGTCGACATTTCATTTAGTCGACAATTCATTTAGTCGACATTTCATATCATCGACAAGCTTTTTAAGTTGGGGGCTTTCCCCCAAGTGGGGGGCTGTGCCCCCCACCCCCCCCTAAATATATATTCTAACTCCAGGGTCGCACGATTTTGGGGGAGGGGGCAAAAGCTTGTCGATGATATGAAATGTCGACTAAATGAATTGTCGACTAAATGAAATGTCGACCAAGTCAGATAGACCCATATATATATATATATATATATATATACATTTACACATGCACACACACATGTGTGGTTCTTTCATCAAATTTACAAGAGTAATCATATTTAGATCAAACCACAAAACTTCAAAAGAAACAAAAACACAGCTTTTACCCCTGATAACTATATATACCAATTCTGAGATTGCACAAGAGCAGGGAAAGGGCAAATTCCCAGACCCAACTGTACCACAATCTCACATGCAGAGTAGGCTGAAAAAAGGCAAAAGAATGTTAGCTATTTTGAGCACACTTACACATGCACACACAAATGCAGTAGAATGCCTCAGTTATGTAGTGTATATTACTTAACCAGGAAAGGAAGCAAATAAGGCACACATGTAAAGAAGCCCAGAAGTCACAAAAACAAAAGAAGGGATGAAGTTAGTCCCATCAATCTAACACAGAGGACACAAAAGTAAAACACTGGATAAATACAAATTTATATTAGTAATAAAACAATCATAAAATGCCATCAAAGCCATATTAAATAAAGGCAACAAGCATGCATTCAGTAAAACTAACTTAAAATAAATGACGGGAGTGCCTTGCTGCTGACATAGACTATGATCTTTAGTACTTGGATTTTCCACTAAGCTGATTCCTCTTTCAACACTTTTAAACCAGTGTTAACTGGAAAACTATATGCATGCTTTTAAAGTACTGTGCCACCTCATGAGGTGTCAGATCAATGTTTGCTACCATGCTTGACAGCAACTGCCTGTAGCTCTAAGTCACAGTAAATTTAAATACGAGGAAAATTATTTTAGGTTGAATATCTTTTCAGGCTTGTTGGCTGTTGGTGAAGCACCCTCCAAGAGGAAAAAACGCTGAGAGAAGAAGGGAGCCACTTTTGAGATATTAAGTATTTTTTCTCTGTTTATTTGCTAAGTTTTTCTGCATAGCTGCCTAGCTTGAGCATTTTCTGGCTTGTTAAACTTGATTTCTGTATTAGTAGCTGTATTTAGAGCACAACCAAAAGCTGTTTGCTGAATTTCCTGTTTGCACTTAATTTTAAATCGTTTTTTTCTTAAAACTTGCATATTTTCTGTCCTTGACCTAGCACTCTTGTGTGGGGTCATTTACTGCACTGTTGTAACTTGATATTACTTGTGAACCTCTGCTATCTCTGTAAAAAACAAAAACAAAAAAAAAAATCTTGCTTTTTCCCACTTTTCTGAGAGTTAAAAAAGTTCAGTTACAGGCTTGCTGTTCCTGAACTGTTTGAAAGTTTCTGTGAGGCCATTTTGCTTGGGCTGAAGGAGGGTCTCTGTGTTTATCAGTGGGAGTGACTAACATTGAGCAGCTTCCCTGCCCCCCGGAGAGGTGGTTACTGACTTGAAACTGTAGTTTTATTGGCCACTAGGGGTCATTTCCATAACTCCTTCATCTTCCTCTCTTAAAACCTAGTTGCCTCGTGGTTTGAGCGTCTTTTCAGGCTTGTTGGCTGTTGGTGAAGCACCCTCCAAGAGGAAAAACGCTGAGAGAAGAAGGAGCCACTTTTGAGATATTAAGTATTTTTTCTCTGTTTATTTGCTAAGTTTTTCTGCATAGCTGCCTAGCTTGAGCATTTTCTGGCTTGTTAAACTTGATTTCTGTATTAGTAGCTGTATTTAGAGCACAACCAAAAGCTGTTTGCTGAATTTCCTGTTTGCACTTAATTTTAAATCGTTTTTTCTTAAAACTTGCATATTTTCTGTCCTTGACCTAGCACTCTTGTGTGGGGTCATTTACTGCACTGTTGTAACTTGATATTACTTGTGAACCTCTGCTATCTCTGTAAAAACAAAACAAAAAAAAAAATCTTGCTTTTTCCCACTTTTCTGAGAGTTAAAAAGTTCAGTTACAGGCTTGCTGTTCCTGAACTGTTTGAAAGTTTCTGTGAGGCCATTTTGCTTGGGCTGAAGGAGGGTCTCTGTGTTTATCAGTGGGAGTGACTAACATTGAGCAGCTTCCCTGCCCCGGAGAGGTGGTTACTGACTTGAAACTGTAGTTTTATTGGCCACTAGGGGTCATTTCCATAACTCCTTCATCTTCCTCTCTTAAAACCTAGTTGCCTCGTGGTTTGAGCGTCTTTTCAGGCTTGTTGGCTGTTGGTGAAGCACCCTCCAAGAGGAAAAAACGCTGAGAGAAGAACGGAGCCACTTTTGAGATATTAAGTATTTTTTCTCTGTTTATTTGCTAAGTTTTTCTGCATAGCTGCCTAGCTTGAGCATTTTCTGGCTTGTTAAACTTGATTTCTGTATTAGTAGCTGTATTTAGAGCACAACCAAAAGCTGTTTGCTGAATTTCCTGTTTGCACTTAATTTTAAATCGTTTTTTTCTTAAAACTTGCATATTTTCTGTCCTTGACCTAGCACTCTTGTGTGGGGTCATTTACTGCACTGTTGTAACTTGATATTACTTGTGAACCTCTGCTATCTCTGTAAAGAACAAAAACAAAGGAAAAATCTTGCTTTTTTTCCCACTTTTCTGAGAGTTAAAAAAGTTCAGTTACAGGCTTGCTGTTCCTGAACTGTTTGAAAGTTTCTGTGAGGCCATTTTTGCTTGGGCTGAAGGAGGGTCTCTGTGTTTATCAGTGGGAGTGACTAACATTGAGCAGCTTCCTGCCCCGGAGAGGTGGTTACTGACTTGAAACTGTAGTTTTATTGGCCACTAGGGGTCATTTCCATAACTCCTTCATCTTCCTCTCTTAAAACCTAGTTGCCTCATGGTTTGAGCATCTTTTCAGGCTTGTTGGCTGTTGGTGAAGCACCCTCCAAGAGGAAAAAACGCTGAGAGAAGAAGGGAGCCACTTTTGAGATATTAAGTATTTTTTCTCTGTTTATTTGCTAAGTTTTTCTGCATAGCTGCCTAGCTTGAGCATTTTCTGGCTTGTTAAACTTGATTTCTGTATTAGTAGCTGTATTTAGAGCACAACCAAAAGCTGTTTGCTGAATTTCCTGTTTGCACTTAATTTTAAATCGTTTTTTCTTAAAACTTGCATATTTTCTGTCCTTGACCTAGCACTCTTGTGTGGGGTCATTTACTGCACTGTTGTAACTTGATATTACTTGTGAACCTCTGCTATCTCTGTAAAACCAAAAACAAAAAAAAAAATCTTGCTTTTTTCCCACTTTTCTGAGAGTTAAAAAAGTTCAGTTACAGGCTTGCTGTTCCTGAACTGTTTGAAAGTTTCTGTGAGGCCATTTTTGCTTGGGCTGAAGGAGGGTCTCTGTGTTTATCAGTGGGAGTGACTAACATTGAGCAGCTTCCCTGGCCCCGGAGAGGTGGTTACTGACTTGAAACTGTAGTTTTATTGGCCACTAGGGGTCATTTCCATAACTCCTTCATCTTCCTCTCTTAAAACCTAGTTGCCTCGTGGTTTGAGCGTCTTTTCAGGCTTGTTGGCTGTTGGTGAAGCACCCTCCAAGAGGAAAAACGCTGAGAGAAGAAGGAGCCACTTTGAGATATTAAGTATGTTTTCTCTGTTTATTTGCTAAGTTTTTCTGCATAGCTGCCTAGCTTGAGCATTTTCTGGCTTGTTAAACTTGATTTCTGTATTAGTAGCTGTATTTAGAGCACAACCAAAAGCTGTTTGCTGAATTTCCTGTTTGCACTTAATTTTAAATCGTATTTTTCTTAAAACTTGCATATTTTCTGTCCTTGACCTAGCACTCTTGTGTGGGGTCATTTACTGCACTGTTGTAACTTGATATTACTTGTGAACCTCTGCTATCTCTGTAAATATCAAAAACAAAAAAAGATTCTTGCTTTTTTCCCTCTTTTCTGAGAGTTAAAAAAGTTCAGTTACAGGCTTGCTGTTCCTGAACTGTTTGAAAGTTTCTGTGAGGCCATTTTTGCTTGGGCTGAAGGAGGGTCTCTGTGTTTATCAGTGGGAGTGACTAACATTGAGCAGCTTCCCTGCCGCCCGGAGAGGTGGTTACTGACTTGAAACTGTAGTTTTATTGGCCACTAGGGGTCATTTCCATAACTCCTTCATCTTCCTCTCTTAAAACCTAGTTGCCTCGTGGTTTGAGCATCTTTTCAGGCTTGTTGGCTGTTGGTGAAGCACCCTCCAAGAGGAAAAACGCTGAGAGAAGAAGGGAGCCACTTTTGAGATTTTAAGTATTTTTTCTCTGTTTATTTGCTAAGTTTTTCTGCATAGCTGCCTATCTTGAGCATTTTCTGGCTTGTTAAACTTGATTTCTGTATTAGTAGCTGTATTTAGAGCACAACCAAAAGCTGTTTGCTGAATTTCCTGTTTGCACTTAATTTTAAATCGTTTTTCTTAAAACTTGCATATTTTCTGTCCTTGACCTAGCACTCTTGTGTGGGGTCATTTACTGCACTGTTGTAACTTGATATTACTTGTGAACCTCTGCTATCTCTGTAAAAATCAAAACAAAAAAAAAAATCTTGCTTTTTCCCACTTTTCTGAGAGTTAAAAGTTCAGTTACAGGCTTGCTGTTCCTGAACTGTTTGAAAGTTTCTGTGAGGCCATTTTGCTTGGGCTGAAGGAGGGTCTCTGTGTTTATCAGTGGGAGTGACTAACATTGAGCAGCTTCCCTGCCCCCGGAGAGGTGGTTACTGACTTGAAACTGTAGTTTTATTGGCCACTAGGGTCATTTCCATAACTCCTTCATTTGTCCTCGGAGGAGTGGTTTAGGGCAGTGACTGGTGGTTTGTTGGCCAATTTGGGTCATTTCCTGTCTTTTCCAGCCCCTGCTATAAAGCACGCTTTAGCGCGATTTAGCCAGTTTAGCCCGATTTAGCTGGAGTTGCTACTGTTGCACACTAGGGCAGCGCCGGTTAAGCAGGTTTAAACTATTCGGGCTACCTAAAGTCCACTCTTCAAATTTTCCTTAAAACTACCTTCCTCGAACTATACTACTGATCTAATCAGCGTATCCTATAATTAAAAGATCATCTCTACTTGACTCCAAGTAGACTATTCTCTATCTGTTAAACGTAGCACTTGCTCCTACAGTACTTATTACCTTGATACGGCACTCTTGTCATAGATAGTACCCCAAAAGGCAACCCCCATTTCTCGGTCACCCACGCCCCGGAATCTTTTTAAAGTTTTTGTCTATTCCTTCTAGCATGTCGAGGGATCAGTTGCTAGTGTCCTCTCCTGCTCAGCTGGTGAACCTGGGAATATTGAGGCAATGTTACAATTGCCTCATGTACACAGACAACCCTCTCCTCCTCCCACAAAACACAAATACATGCGAGAGATGCAACTACACGGCCAAACTGGAGGCTGAGCTCTCTCAACATAGGACTGGCAAGACCAGTCAGGAGGAGAAGGTTACCACACACACTATAGACCCAGTCTCACATATTACCATTACAACCTCAAATCATACACATAAACACACAAAGACATACTCGGAGGCTCTGATCAAAAATCTACCAAAACAGCAGAGGCCACCAAAGCAGACACCCAAACAACCACCACCTCAGAACACAACACCTGCAACACATAGACCTCACAGTCAGAGTGTCAAACAGTCACAGCCCTTAAGGCCAAACACAATGCCAGACACACTAGTCATTGGTGACTCCATAGTCAGACACACTGACGTCCCGCCACCAGACTGAGTAAGGAGAAGGTCACAGTAAGCTGCCTGTCGGGCTAGAATCCGCCACATAACGCAAGCACTCAGGTCTCTCAACAGCAGGTACAAATATGATTCAGTCATTGTCCACGCTGGTGTAAACGACCTGAGACGTACCTCCTTGGACTACATGAAAAGAGACATTGAGGAGCTCTCTGATTATGTAGCCCAGACAGGTATGACCCTGACCTTGAGCAGTATCCTACCTTCACCAAGAATGATGCCACAATACAGAGATAAGATGATCAGCTTTAACAATTGGCTTAAACACTGGTGTCATTCAAAGGGGATCCAGTGTCTGTCTGCCTGGGATGACATGCTGGACAAGCCACGCTGCTTCGCAAGGGACGGCTTGCACCTGTCACCCCTGGGATTCCGGATATTGGCAAAGGCTCTTGCCACCCCCATAGTGCCTTTTTCAGGCAAGGCTCAAATTCTAAACTTACCACCCTAGAACACAAAAAAGGAAAAAAACTAAGGGTAATGCTGCTCAATGCCAGAAGTCTAAATCTCAAAATGCACGCACTCGAGGCCCTTCTCAGTATGGAGAACATCGATGTCTGTGCTGTGACAGAAACCTGGTTCAAGGCTCCTGAGAGCACCCGCGCTATCAGGTTTTACCCCATATCATGCGTTCCGGCCCCAAAATCTGGACAATACCAAGAAAGGAGGGGGGGGATCCATATTCATCAAGGACACCCACACCTCAAGACTGGTGGCAACGCACGATGCATCGGAGACCATCCAGGTGCAATTAACCATAGGCAAGACTGCTCTGCAAATTGTAGCATGTTACAGGCCACCCTCACAAACTCAGGAACCTCACATGGCCTTCCTGAAAACACTAGAGGGATAAATGTATCACCAAACACCATAATACTAGGTGACTTCAATTACCCTAATATAGACTGGGAACACTACTCAAGCCCAAACACCCTAGCCCAAAAGTTCCTGGAATTCATAAACTCAAATGCCATGGAACAACTAGTCACCATCCCCACAAGAGGAGATAACATACTTGATCTCATCATCACGAACATGGGAGCACAATGTTCAACACCGGAGGTGTACCCCTCACTGGTGAGATCAGACCACAAACTAATCTCGCTGGAGGTCCTCATCCCACCCCACCTGAAATAAAAAGACCACAGTAAAGAACTTCTCAAAGCCGACTTCACACTTCTAAAGACTAGTGTGGTCTCCTTTAAGGCCCCGAGCCGGCGGAAAACAGTACTCAAGCCGCTGAATCACTTACAAATGCCTTCTACCAGCACCTGCAGGACTGCATGGATAAGGCAATCCCAAGCAAAACAAAGACTCTTTGTACCAAAGGCAAGCATCCAGTCTGGTGGACCCCAGCCATAAACAAACTCTACAACAAAAGGAGGAAGCTACTACAAGATAGAGCAAAATCCTTAAAAGGTAAGACACCCTTGATCACTATAAGTAAAAACTAAGAGCTCTCATAAAATCATCCAAAGCAAATTTCGAGAGAAAAATAGCTAAAGACTCAAAAGACAATCATAAGGCCTTCTTTAGCTATGTTAGAAACCTGGGAGGAAACTCCCAGATATGCTCAGAGCTAGTTCAAAATGATGTGAAGATTACTGATCCTACAGACATTGCCAACATACTGGCTGACAGGTTCAGTGCAAACTTCTTCCTCCCCAAAAGGAGAGATATCTATACCAAACGATTGCAGCCCCCAAACATCTCCAGCGCCCAAGTGAGAACTGCTCTCTCCAAAGCAAAAACACAGCATCCATGGGACCTGATGGTGTCCCCAGCTGTGTGCTCCATGAACTCAATGAGGAATTAAACCCACAGCTAGGACAGCTGTTTAATCAAAGTCTTACCTCTGGATACGCACCCAGGAGTGGCGCACTGCAACTGTGGTACCACTTCACAAAGGCGGTGCCTCCACCGACCCTGGAAATTACCGCCCATTAGCTTGACAAGCCTTATCTGCAAAGCCATGGAGAGGATCATAATGGACCTCATAAATAAAGACATAGGGAATTTGCAGACTTTGGATCCAACCCAGTTTGGCTTTGTCAAAGGCAGATCATGCCTTTTAAACTTGGTTGACTTTTTCAAACAGTCACCAAAGCCATTGATGAGGAAAGGCAGTCCATACAGCCTACCTCGATCTGGCTAAGGCCTTCGATACAATACCCCATTCGGGTATCATTGAAAAACTCATCAGCTTAAATGTCAACCCATACATCACAAGATGGGTTGCAAACTGGCTGAGTGACAGAACCCACAGGGTCAGAGCTGCTGGCGCCATGTCAGACTCAAAGCCTGTCACAAGTGGTGTCCCACAGGGCTCAGTCCTGGGCCCACTCTTGTTTGGCATCTACTTTTCCAAGTACAAGCAAACACAGGAGGGTTATGGCTGACAAAGTTTGCAGATGACTGCAAACTGGGCCATAGTAGAAAACACATCTGACACAGATATCCTTCAGAAGGGTCTCACAGAAACGGATAACTGGTGCCAGAGCCACGGCCTAAAGTTAAATGCCAAAAATGCATAGTCATACCCTTCGGGAAAAACAAGGTTACCCCTAGCTACCAAATAGGTGGCAATCCACTGAGCACAGAAGAAGTTATCAGGGACCTGGGGACCCAGGTTGATAGTAGTCTGTCATTCGACACCCATGTAGCTAAAGTAGTTAGGAAGACCTTCTACATTGCCCACCTTATCATGAAGGGATTCTCATCTAGATCAAGGGAGGTCATAGTCTCCCTTTACTCATCACTCATCAGACCAATGATTGAGTACAATGCCCCATTCGGAATGTATCTGACCCGACACTTGCAGCAGCTGGAGAGGCCACAAAAGTTCCTCACCAAAAGGATAAAGGGTCTCAAAATCTGTCCTATGCTGCCCGACTGAAAGAACTCCAGCTCTATTCAGTCGCCACGCTTGCTCAGAGGTGACCTTTGCCTAACATACAAGGCCATGTCAAACCCAGATTTGATGAATATGCTTCACCTCAAAAATCTAGATCCATCAGAGCCACAAGGGCGGGAGACTTAAACCTTGACACAGCTATTAATAGGACGTGCTGGAGGGATAGATTCATCACCCAAAGACTCCCTATGCTGTGGAACAAAATCCCGGTACATGTGAGGCAGAGCACCTCGCTGGCCTTGTTCAAGAGAAATCTTGACCAATGGATGGGAGATCGCAGATATACCCCAGGGATTACCTCAGTGTCACTGCTCGACAGAGGCACAGAAAAATAATGGGTATAGTTCCCCATACTAAAGGGGTGGCCTAAGCCACAAAACGATGGGCTAGGCTTGTAAATGCCCTCGGGCAGATAGCCTAGTATGAACCTATGAACCTATGAACCTATATGTAAAGTAAGTCTTTTTGCCTTAGTTATTTATGTTCATTAAAAAGAAGTTATGTCTTACCATAATGTTCTATCTGTGTTGTCTATCTTCTTTCATTCATCACTGATGGGTTCAGTTCCGAGTCCTCGGAACCGAGTTGGCCTTTTTACCAAGCTCACGCCAGTCAAAAAGCTCTCGAGCTATAACTCTACCCAGAATGCCCTTCTCCCTGTTACCTCAGATTGAGTCTGCTAAAGAAAAAGAAGTAAAGCTGAAGCCACTTCTGTGCAAATACCCTAAGGCACCACTTAGACCCAAAGCATCCCCCAGGAGCCTTTGGTGGGGGAAGGAAGGTGGGATGTGATGAATGAAAGAAGATGAACAACACAGAAGGAACATTATGGTAAGACATAACTTCTTTATTTGACGTTGTTAATCCTCTTTCCATTCATCACTGATGGAACAGAATCCCAAGCTACCTTGAGGTCCATGGGTGGCCCTTATGGAAAAACATTCCTGAGTACCATTGAGCCAAAGGCAGCTCTCCCTCTGGAGACTAAGTCCAATTTGTAATGATTGATAAAGGTATGAGGCTTAACACAAGTAGCTGCTGCGCAGATGTCATCCCTAGAAGCCCTGGAATGGAATGCTATAGATGTTGCTATAGATCTAGTGGAGTGAGCTTTAACTTTTGGCATAGATTCATTATTAAGGGAATAGGTGAAATGTATGCAGTCCCTTAGCCATCTTGATAATGTAACCTTGGAAACCTTGGAAACATTCTGGGCCCAGAAAAGGAGATGAAAAGCTGTTCAGATTTACGGGTAGGTTTGCTCCTGTCTAGGTAAAATCTCAATTGTCTATGTATGTCTAAGGAGTGAAGGCAATGCTCTCCTCTATTGGCAAAATTTGGAAAGAACACTGGTAGGTCAATGGTCTGGTTAATGGAGAATTCAGAAACAACTTTGGGAAGAAAGGATGGATTTGTCCGAAGTGAAACTCTGCCTTTATGAAAAAACAGATAGAGCCTCTTGATACACAATGCCTGCAGCTCTGAGACTCTTCAACAGAGGTAATGGCTACCAAGAACAAGGATTTATAAGGCAAAAACGTCAGGTCACATTTTACAGCAGGTTCAAAAGGTTTTTGAGTCAAAGAATGGAGGACTAAAGTGAGATTCCATGGTTCCACGGGCTGTCTGACAGGAGGCCTGATATGAGAGGTCCCCTTGAGGAAAGCCTTGCAAAGGTGTAATGAGATAAGATGGGTACCAGCTATAGCATTGTGGAAATTGGAGATTGCCGCCAGATGTACTCATACAGTAGAGGCAGAGGCTCCATTATCAAAAACCTTAGCCAAGTATTGAAGCACTGCAGTAACTGGAGCTGAATATGGGTCTAGCATGTTATCCTTGGACCAAATGGAGAACCTTTTCCATTTATCCTGATATAGTCTTCTGGTGGATGGTTTGTGAGAGGCCAGAATGATGTCTCAAACAGGCGAGGAGAGATTAGCTTGCCTGGTGACTTGTGGAAGTGGAGAAACCAAGCTGTCAGCTTGAGACTGGAGAGATTCGGGTGACTCAACCCTTAAGGGTGAGTAATCAGATCTGGTAGAGAGTCCAGAATCCATGGCGGGTATACTAGGTGAGGCCAAAGGAAGGGAAATCAAACTTGTCGAAGCCAGAATGGGGCTATGTGGATCACCTTGCATCTCAACCAAAGAGCTTTCTTTAGAAATTGTGGAATCAGAGGAATGGGAGGATAAGCGTAGAGAAGTCCCGTGGGCAAATCGTGGATCAGAGCATCCCTCAGTGACTCCCCTTCTGGGGGAAGTAGGGCGAAATAGCTGCTGCATCTGGTGCTTGATGGGGAGGCGAAAAGATCACAACAAGGCTTGCCCCAGTGGCTGAAGATTACTGACGCCACCTCGGGGTTGAGGGACCACTCGTGAGACATTAAGATGCACCTGCTCAGTTTGTCCACAATCACGTTATAGCTCCCTGGGATATGGGTTGCTATCAGAAAGCAGTTGGAAGCTATCGCCCACTGCCAAATTCTCATGGCTTCACGACATAGGGGGTAGGGCTTGGTTCTTCCTTGCTTGTTGATATACCAGACCACTGACATATTGTCTGATTGAATCACAATTGTCTAGGAAGGGAGAGCCAAATGTAAAGACTGCAATGCTAACAGCTCAGCTCTCTGTTCCAGAACACTGATATGCAGGTGGGCCTCTGAGGTGGACCATGTGCCTTGGACAGTCTTTTCCTGGAAATGGCCCCCGCACCTGATCAGGGAAGCATCCATTGTCACAATGGCTGAGGGCTGAGGGGATTGAAATGGACAACTCCAAAGTTCTTCTTCTGGCCTCATCCACCAAAGCAGGTCTTGTTTACAGAAGTTGGTTATTTGAATCTTATAACCGAGGGGATGTTATTTTGGGAACCATTGACATAGAAGGAGCCATTGCAGAATCCGTATATGTAGCTTTGCTAGAGGCACTATTGGGATTGATGCTGCCATAAAACCTAGGGCCTGAAGAACTTCCCTTGCAGAGACTCTTGTTTGAGACAGTATCACTCGGAGGTGAAGCCTCAATCGATGTAGTCTGTGAATTGGGAGTGATATTAGGCAGGACTGAGCACTGAACACTCCTTCAATGAACTCTATGTGTTGTGTAGGGACAAGGTTTGATTTCTCCCAATGTATCATTATTCCCAACAATTTTGCCAGAGAGAGAGTATAATGCAGTGCTGTTACCAGAAGATGCTCGGTGGGGGTGGTAAGGAGCCAGTCATCCAGATATGGAAACACTCGGAATCCATTTAGTTTCAAGTGAGCTGTTACCACTGCCATACTGCCATGCATTTTGTGAACACTCTGAGGGCTGTAGAGAGACCAAATGACAAGGCATGGAATTGATAATGACTGGCTCCTAGCCAGAAGTGAAGCAGACTCATGGAGCATTTGTCCATCTTGATGTGGTAATTGGCATCCCGGAGATCTATCAAGCACATCCAAATGCCTTCTCTTAAAAAGGAGAGAATGGACTGAACCATGACCATTCAGAATTTGGCTTGGGTGACAGACTTGTTTAAGCTGCTGAGATCTAAAATGGGTCTCCGGTCCCCTGTCTTTTTTGGCGCCAAAAAAAGATCTCGAGTAAAATCTGGATCCACGTTGGTCTGGTGGGACTGGTTGGATGACTCTTTTTTGAGACAGCTTTATAATCTCTGAAGCTGCTTCTTCCCTTTGACCAAGTGGAACGTTGGGAAGTTTTCTTGGAAAATTTGGCTGACAAGAAAGAGGAATGGTGTAACCTCTGGTGATGATACTCTGCACCCAACTGTCGGTGGTGATAGATTGCCAGGCAGCTTGGTGCAGAGAGAAATGACCCCCGAATGCTTACAGAGGAAAGCAATCTGGCTGCTCCTTAGGAGCGCTGATAAGGCTGTCCAGAAAAAAAGTCCCTGGAGCCTTGGTTACAATGACTCCCTCTGCCTCTATAGGGGCATCTTCCAAAATTGTTACCCCCCTCTGCCTCTGAGGGTATCATCACCACGTGCGGTATGGAAAGGACCCCGAGATTTCTTATGCCACATTTTTCCTCTCCTCTGATTCCTGGAGAAGGTATGCTGAGGGTTGGAAAAATGTAGGCCTGCAGCAGACAGGGTCTTTCCCTCTTACTCACACCTGGCTAGCATGTCCTTAACTTTGGAGCCGAATAGGGACTAAGCTTCGATGGGAGCATTCAGAAAGGAAGACTTGAAGGGATCCATAAGGTCACACATGTACATCTAGGCATGAAGCTTCATAATGCCCGAACCCGCTACCCTAGCCGCCCCTTCAGTCGCATATGATAGCAACCTCATGGACGAGTTGGATATTGATTCCAGAGTTGCAAGCTGTGAGCCCACTTTGTCCCTGACCTCATCAGACAACTGTCCTGTGAGCGCCCCAGAGAGTTCAGAGGTCAAGTCCCTCTGGAGCCTCATAAAATGTGCCAAATAATTCACAGACTGAATAGCAAAGGTTCTTGATGCAAAAACATGCTTTCCAAGTCTGTCCACCACCTAGTACTCCCTGTTGGAAAGGTGGACAGTGGGACTTTTCTCAGCCAAGTCTTTTTTCATGACTGCTACCACCACCATGGCATCTACTGGTAACCCTTTGAACCAATGCGGGTTCTCCTCAGCAGGGGAAAGAATTTTGTCTGGTCTCAGAGGGATCGCCTCAATGGAATCAGGGTTCTTTCAAGCATGCTGCACGATGAGCAGGATGAAGTCGTCAGCAGGCAGGGTCACCCAAGAGGTAGAAGGCCAGGTGCGAAAAGCCTGCAGGAACACGGACTCCTCAGACAAAGGGTTGGAGAGCTGCCAGTCACTTCACTGCTTTAACATTTTCAGGATGTCTCACAAGGAGACATCATCAGGAGGTGACCGTGTGGACCCTTCACCATCATCATAATCCATGCCTTCCATTAAGGACTCTTCAGGCGAGTCCATTCGCTTCCTCTTGCATGTCTTCTTTCGAGGGGGCTCCTCGGTGGGGGTCTCTAAGGAGGACTCGGAAGAGCGGGTACCCTGAACAGGGGTGTCCTGTAGCTTCTCTGCCCGGTGACCCGGGGGGTGGTCTGTGACAGCCGGTTCAGTGGGAACTGATGACCTAAAGGACAAACTCGGAGCCAGAGTGAGATGCACTGTTGGCACCGAGGTGATGAGTTCCAAGAAGGATGTCGGAGCAGAAGGCTTCGGAACCATGATGGTCAAAAGAGGAGTGTAGGATGGAGTCCGTGGATAAGACAACCAAAGTCCTGCAGGTGGATGGGTCTTAGAATGTGAAGGGATCCCCCTAGCTAACAACAGCTGGTCTACAAGATGCACCACGTCATGTTCCGACAGGCTCCTAGTGGATCGAGTGGATATTCCGGACAGGGAGTCAGGATGTTTGATGAAGAGGCTATATGCTTGGCCCAGAAATGGATCTATGAAGGAGAGTATCAGGTCCATGGGGCAAGGTCTGCTGGCACCAAAGTCTCTAGTTTCGAGACCAGAAGTAAAGGGGTTAAATCTATTGATGTCAGTACAAAGCTCGGTGCCAAAGTGGCACTCAAAGCCGAGACTGTCAGTTCAAAAATGGAAGCTAATGGAGTAGTCGAAGGTGTGCCCTGACATGAAGTGGCCACAGGTGCTGAAGTTGAAATAGGTGTAGTAAGGTCTATGACTGGTGCCAGCGGCAGTTCCACTGCCAAAACAGGTGCCAGTATCAAAGGTTTTGAGATGGTCAGAAAAAAGGAAGACAGAGCCATAGAGGTAGATTTATGCTCCAAAGATAACTTTGGGACCTTTGATTTCCCAGGCTTGCTCTGATTACCCAGTGGTGAAGAAGGAATAGAGTGGGATCTCATTTTTCCCTTAGTAGGAGGGGTTGAGACCTCCATCGTAGAAATGGCCTCTGAGAAGGGAGACTTGAGTAACCCTTTCACAATAAGTTTATTTTTGCACTCATTAAGAGTGCGTTGACTGAAACTCTGACAAATGTCACACGAAGGCTGCACTGAAAGGCGGGGCACTCCCAAACAGTATACACAGTCATCATGAGAATAACTATTAAGTATCTTGCCCTTACATGAAGTATAATGCTTAAAGCCTGAAGTATTCTTCTTATCCGACATCTTGATAGAAAAGACACCACAGACAAACTGTATAAACCAATTAGAATAAAGTCAACTCCATTCAAACAATCAGAAAAAATAACAATACACTGCTATGTAGAGGAAATACCTGAACAAAAAGTCAAGCTAAAAGTTAAACAGGAGAATACCAATTATGGTATTGAAGAAATACCAAAAGGGTAAGGGAGGAAAGGCCATACCACCAATGGTACTTGAAAGATTATCAATGGTAACAATGGGTACAGATGAAAAAACAAGGTTAGACAGAAGAAAAGACACTAGAAATACTAATCGCTTAATAAAATACGAAGATATCCAAAAATCTTTACACAAATATCAAAAAAGTTCCACTTAGCTGAGAGCTCGGCTGAAACGTGGCTTTACGGCTAAGTGGCAAACAAGATCTGAGGTAACAGGGAGTAGGGTATTCTGGGTAGAGACTTAGCTCGAGAGTTTTTTGGCTGATGCAAGCTTGGTAAAAAGGCCAACTTGGTTCTGAGGGCTCAGAACCGAACCCATCAGTGATGAATGGAAAGAAGATTAACAACATCAGATATATAATTTCCACACATTTAAAAGATGAAGAAAACAAGACATAAAAGAGGCAAGAAAATAAATTAAAATACATATCAAAATAAATAATGTCAATAAAACTATAAGAAAAATACTTAAAACAAACTGATTCCAAAACACTTGCTCTCAGTATAAGAGAAAAAAATCTGAAGACAGCTGGATATAGCAAACTGAATCCCATACTTCCATCTCAACATCAATTGATAACTCCAAAACTCTTGCTCTTTGTGTAAGTGACTTAGTCCAGTAAGAACCTCTATGTCAAAATTATGATCCTGTGATGGAGAGGAACCTTTAATGGGCCATCTCAGAAGAAATATCCATCTTAGAAAGGCTATGCAAACTATATGGGAAGCTAAAGAAATGGAACTGAAGCCTTGGTGAAAATTAGAAATGGCTGCCAAATGAACCTTGATAGTGGAGTAGATCCAGAGGCAAACAAGGCTTCTAGAAATTGAAGGATAGAAGGAAGAAGAGCCAAGATGGGGTTCAGTCCTTGCCATACTGCCACACTGAAAATCTTTTCAATTTACTCTAGTAGATCTTTTTGATGGAGTACTTTTTGGAAGCTAAGAAGAGCTGTATGACCGTGAAAGAAAAGAAAGAGTTGCTGACCATTGCTGGAATTGGAGAAGCCATATGGTTAATTTCAGAAAGGAAATGT
The DNA here is from genome assembly GCF_019279795.1 of Protopterus annectens. Taxonomy (NCBI): domain Eukaryota; kingdom Metazoa; phylum Chordata; order Ceratodontiformes; family Protopteridae; genus Protopterus; species Protopterus annectens. The sequence goes on from NC_056733.1 coordinate 1,972,342,623, forward strand.
GCATGTGAGGCTTGCCAGATAGCTGGGACAAGAACTCTGGACAGGTGCCTAGCAGCCATGGCTGTTTTATGAGGTGAGGCCACAGCATGGGGAACCAAATTTGCCTGAGCCAAAAAGGGGTAATGAGGAAAACTGAGGCCTTGTGCAGGGTTGCCTCCTATAGGAACTTTGTCATGAGAGGAAGAAGAGGTAAGTATTTGCTAAATTTGATATTTGTTGGGAATGAGAATATGTTACAGCAAAGCTAGGACCAGTCGTGAAAAATCTGCTGTGCTGGTGAACTCGGGTCTATATTAGAACACCGAACATTCAAAATTTCAAGTGTTCTAATATCGAACCCTATGAATCGAAAATTTAAAACATCGAACATTCAGAACAGCAAATTTTTTCCTAGGGAAAAAATTTGCTGTTCCAAAACACATACACACAACACAAGCACATCAAACAACCAGCAATTCACACACATACACCTAAACTCTTACACCTAACCCTACACTAAACTATACATACACCACTAACTATCCACTTACCTTAACCCAAACCCTAAACCTAAGGTCCATCACTATCACACAGTCACCTTACCTGCGCCCTAATCCTAACTCACCTACCCCGCCCTAACCCTCACGTCCACACAATCGCACACTTACCTGACCCTCGCCCTAACCCTAACTCACCTACCCCGCCCTAACCCTCACGTCCTCACAATCGCACACTTACCTGACCTGCGCCCTAACCCTAACTCACCTAACCCGCTCTAACCCTCACGTCCACACAATTGCACACTTATCTGAACCCGACCCATATCTTTCTACCACAGCGCTGAAAATACCGAAGCAACAGAAACAGACAACCGAATTCTTTCCCTAGGAAAAAATTCTGTTTTCTGTTTCTTCGATATTTTCAGCATTCGCTGAAAATGGGTCGATATTAGAACACTCAAAATTTTGAACGTTTGGTGTTCTAATATAAACCCGGTGAACTCATACCACTTATGAGGCGTCAACATACAACGGCTGAGCTGGTCCAATAACAGGTTGGTTTGACCTGGAATGTGCCATGCAATTAGAAATTGCTGTAAAGACTTTGCTCACTGCCATACCATCATGTCTTCTTAGCAGAGCAGGTATGATTGGGTTGCCTTTTGCTTGTTCATGCCCCACACTACCATACCCTGGGGAAATAAGTTGCATAGAGCCTGCAATGGTAGGAGAATCACTGTCATCTCCAGGCCACTGATAAAAAGATAAGACTCTTGCTAAAATGACATCATTTGGACTATTTTCCTTTCAAAATGCTTCCCTTTCTCAGACAGGGAAGCATCTGTAGTTGCTGTGTCAGTTGAAAGCGGTAGCGGTAATTAAGGACTCATTCATAAGACAGAAAAGGTCACTTAAGGTTAATCACTTGTTAACTGAGGGGGTGGAGCTAGGAACTAAAATTTCTATTTAAGGAGTAAACTAAAACATTTCAGAGCTTTACCAGAAAGGCTCATCCAGACTCTGCTACACTTTGCTGTGAAGGAAAGGTTAGTTTGCTGTTATTTTTTGTATTTCTGTATTGCCTTTCTATATTTTGAATACTGTAGTTTGTTTTCTTTACCTTGTGTTTTGCTTGCATTCTGTTTAACAGCATATTAAAACTTCAAAAGAGACCACAGCTCTCTCTGTTCTGAGTCAGGCAGAAATAAGAACTGATTAATTAAGGACTCATTCATAAGACAGAAAAGGTCACTTAAGGTTAATCACTTGTTAACAGAGGGGTGGAGCTAGGAACTAAAATTTCTATTTAAGGAGTAAACTAAAACATTTCAGAGCTTTACCAGAAAGGCTCATCCAGACTCTGCTACACTTTGCTGTGAAGGAAAGGTTAGTTTGCTGTTATTTTTGTATTTCTGTATTGCCTTTCTATATTTTGAATACTGTAGTTTGTTTTCTTTACCTTGTGTTTTGCTTGCATTCTGTTTAACAGCATATTAAAACTTCAAAAGAGACCACAGCTCTCTGTTCTGAGTCAGGCAGAAATAAGAACTGATTAATTAAGGACTCATTCATAAGACAGAAAAGGTCACTTAAGGTTAATCACTTGTTAACAGAGGGGTGGAGCTAGGAACTAAAATTTCTATTTAAGGAGTAAACTAAAACATTTCAGAGCTTTACCAGAAAGGCTCATCCAGACTCTGCTACACTTTGCTGTGAAGGAAAGGTTAGTTTGCTGTTATTTTTGTATTTCTGTATTGCCTTTCTATATTTTGAATACTGTAGTTTGTTTTCTTTACCTTGTGTTTTGCTTGCATTCTGTTTAACAGCATATTAAAACTTCAAAAGAGACCACAGCTCTCTCTGTTCTGAGTCAGGCAGAAATAAGAACTGATTAATTAAGGACTCATTCATAAGACAGAAAAGGTCACTTAAGGTTAATCACTTGTTAACAGAGGGGTGGAGCTAGGAACTAAAATTTCTATTTAAGGAGTAAACTAAAACATTTCAGAGCTTTACCAGAAAGGCTCATCCAGACTCTGCTACACTTTGCTGTGAAGGAAAGGTTAGTTTGCTGTTATTTTTGTATTTCTGTATTGCCTTTCTATATTTTGAATACTGTAGTTTGTTTTCTTTACCTTGTGTTTTGCTTGCATTCTGTTTAACAGCATATTAAAACTTCAAAAGAGACCACAGCTCTCTGTTCTGAGTCAGGCAGAAATAAGAACTGATTAATTAAGGACTCATTCATAAGACAGAAAAGGTCACTTAAGGTTAATCACTTGTTAACAGAGGCGGTGGAGCTAGGAACTAAAATTTCTATTTAAGGAGTAAACTAAAACATTTCAGAGCTTTACCAGAAAGGCTCATCCAGACTCTGCTACACTTTGCTGTGAAGGAAAGGTTAGTTTGCTGTTATTTTTGTATTTCTGTATTGCCTTTCTATATTTTGAATACTGTAGTTTGTTTTCTTTACCTTGTGTTTTGCTTGCATTCTGTTTAACAGCATATTAAAACTTCAGAAGAGACCACAGCTCTCTCTGTTCTGAGTCAGGCAGAAATAAGAACTGATTAATTAAGGACTCATTCATAAGACAGAAAAGGTCACTTAAGGTTAATCACTTGTTAACAGAGGGGTGGAGCTAGGAACTAAAATTTCTATTTAAGGAGTAAACTAAAACATTTCAGAGCTTTACCAGAAAGGCTCATCCAGACTCTGCTACACTTTGCTGTGAAGGAAAGGTTAGTTTGCTGTTATTTTTTGTATTTCTGTATTGCCTTTCTATATTTTGAATACTGTAGTTTGTTTTCTTTACCTTGTGTTTTGCTTGCATTCTGTTTAACAGCATATTAAAACTTCAAAAGAGACCACAGCTCTCTGTTCTGAGTCAGGCAGAATTTTTCCTCCCTCCCACCCATTTAAGTTGTCTTGTTAAATACCACTGTCTTTCTAGTTGCCCGCCTCTTATGTTAATCTGACCATATATCTCATTTCTCTCTACTTTCACTGGCTTATGTGAGTAATCACAAAACCATCACTTTTGAAATCCCACCCTTCAATTATTTAAATTTATTGGCCATCCTACAGTATTTCATAGTACCAAAATACAAAAGTAACCACCCCTTTCAGTCCATCTTGCTGTTTTAAAAATAGTAACTCTCCACTAAACCTTAACTTTTAAACAGGTAAAACTCAAGTTACCTACTTTCATATCTAACTTCTCTAGTGCACACTGCAGAGTGCATTCTTTTCAATCTTACCTTTAAGCATCCCTGTTACTAGCACTTTCTCTAATACCTAAAAGATCATCTCTACTTGACTCCAAGTAGACTTTTCTCTATCTGTTAAACCTAGCACTTGCTCCTACAGTACTTATTACCTTGATACGGCACTCTTATAGATAGCACCCCAAAAGGCAAACCCCATTTCTCGGTCACTCACGCCCCGGAATCTCTTTTAAAGTTTTTTGTCTAGTCCTTCTAGCATGTCGAGGGATCAGTTGCTAGTGTCCTCTCCTGCTCAGCTGGTGAACCTGGGAATATTGAGGCAATGTTACAATTGCCTCATGTACACAGACAACCCTCTCCTCCTCCCACAAAACACAAATACATGCGAGAGATGCAACTATACGGCCAAACTGGAGGCTGAGCTCTCTCAACATAGGACTGGCAAGACCAGTCAGGAGGAGAAGGTTACCACACACACTATAGACCCAGTCTCACATAGTACCATCACAACCTCAAATCATACACATAAACACACAAAGACATACTCGGCTCTGATCAAAAATCTACCAAAACAGCAGAGGCCACCAAAGCAGACACCCAAACAACCACCACCTCAGAACACAACACCTGCAACACATAGACCTCACAGTCAGAGTGTCAAACAGTCACAGCCCTTAAGGCCAAACACAATGCCAGACACACTAGTCATTGGTGACTCCATAGTCAGACACACTGACGCCCCGCCACCAGACTGAGTAAGGAGAAGGTCACAGTAAGCTGCCTGTCGGGCGCTAGAATCCGCCACATAACGCAAGCACTCAGGTCTCTCAACAGCAGGTACAAATATGACTCAGTCATTGTCCACGCTGGTGTAAACGACCTGAGACGCACTCCTTGGACTACATGAAAAGAGACATTGAGGAGCTCTCTGATTATGTAGCCCAGGCAGGTATGACCCTGACCTTGAGCAGTATCCTACCTTCACCAAGAATGATGCCACAATACAGAGATAAGATGATCAGCTTTAACAATTGGCTTAAACTCTGGTGTCATTCAAAGGGGATCCAATGTCTGTCTGCCTGGGATGACATGCTGGACAAGCCACGCTGTTCCGCAAGGGACGGCTTGCACCTGTCACCCCTGGGATTCCGGATATTGGCAAAGGCTCTTGCCACCCCCATAGTGCCTTTTTTAGGCAAGGCTCAAATTCTAAACCTAACACCCTAGAACACAAAAAAGGAAAAAAACTAAGGGTAATGCTGCTCAATGCCAGAAGTCTAAATCTCAAAATGCACGCACTCGAGGCCCTTCTCAGTATGGAGAACATCGATGTCTGTGCAGTGACAGAAACCTGGTTCAAGGCTCCTGAGAGCACCCCAGCACTATCAGGTTTTACCTCTTATCATGCTCCGGCCCCAAAATCCGGACAATACCAAGAAAGGAGGGGTATCCATATTCATCAAAGACATCCACACCTCAAGACTGGAGGCAACGCACGATGCATCGGAGACCATCCAGGTGCAATTAACCATAGGCAAGACTGCTCTGCAAATTGTAGCATGTTACAGGCCACCCTCACAAACTCAGGAACCTCACATGGCCTTCCTGAAAACACTAGAGGGGATAAATGTATCACCAAACACCATCATACTAGGTGACTTCAATTACCCTAATATAGACTGGGAACACTACTCGAGCCCAAACACCCTAGCCCAAAAGTTCCTGGAATTCATAAACTCAAATGCCATGGAACAACTAGTCACCATCCCCACAAGAGAAGAAAACATACTTGATCTCATCATCACGAACATGGGAGCACAATGTTCAACACCGGAAGTATACCCCTCACTGGTGAGATCAGATCACAAACTAATCTCGCTGGAGGTCCTCATCCCACCCCCACCTGAAATAAAAAAGACCACAGTAAAGAACTTCTCGAAAGCCGACTTCACACTTCTAAAGACTAGTGTGGTCTCCTTTAAGGCCCCCGAGCCGACGGAAAACAGTACTCAAGCCGCTGAATCACTTACAAATGCCTTCTACCAGCACCTGCAGGACTGCATGGATAAGGCAATCCCAAGCAAAACAAAGACTCTTTGTACCAAAGGCAAGCGTCCACTCTGGTGGACCCCAGCCATAAACAAACTCTACAACAAAAGGAGGAAGCTACTACAAGATAGAGCAAAAATCTTAAAAGGTAAGACACCCTTGATCACTATAAGTAAAAAACTAAGAGCTCTCATAAAATCATCCAAAGCAAATTTTGAGAGAAAAATAGCTAAAGACTCAAAAGACAATCATAAGGCCTTCTTTAGCTATGTTAGAAACCTGGGAGGAAACTCCCAGATATGCTCAGAACTAGTTCAAAATGATGTGAAGATTACTGATCCTACAGACATTGCCAACATACTGGCTGACAGGTTCAGTGCAAACTTCTCCCCTCCCCCAAAAGGAGAGATATCTATACCAAGCGATTGCAGCCCCCAAACATCTCCAACGCCCAAGTGAGAACTGCTCTCTCCAAAGCAAAAACACAGCATCCATGGGACCTGATGGTGTCCCCGGCTGTGTGCTCCATGAACTCAACGAGGAATTAAACCCACAGCTAGGACAGCTGTTTAATCATAGTCTTACCTCTGGATACATACCCAGGAGTGGCGCACTGCAACTGTGGTCCCACTTCACAAAGGCGGTGCCTCCACCGACCCTGGAAATTACCGCCCATTAGCTTGACAAGCCTTATCTGCAAAGCCATGGAGAGGATCATAATGGACCTCATAAATAAAGACATAGGAATTTGCAGACTTTGGATCCATCCCAGTTTGGCTTTGTCAAAGGCAGATCATGCCTTCTAAACTTGGTTGACTTTTTCAAACAGTCACCAAAGCCATTGATGAGGGAAAGGCAGTCCATACAGCCTACCTCGATCTGGCGAAGGCCTTTGATACAATACCCCACTCGGGTATCATTGAAAAACTCATCAGCTTAAATGTTAACCCATACATCACAAGATGGGTTGCAAACTGGCTGAGTGACAGAACCCACAGGGTCAGAGTTGCTGGCGCCATGTCAGACTCAAAGCCTGTCACAAGTGGTGTACCACAGGGCTCAGTCCTGGGCCCACTCTTGTTTGGCATCTACTTTTCCAAGTACAAGCAAACACAGGAGGGTTATGGCTGACAAAGTTTGCAGATGACTGCAAACTGGGCCATAGTAGAAAACACATCTGACACAGATATCCTTCAGAAGGGTCTCACAGAAACGGATAACTGGTGCCAGAGTCATGGCCTAAAGTTAAATGCCAAAAAATGCATAGTCATACCCTTCTGGAAAAACAAGGTTACCCTAGCTACCAAATAGGTGGCAATCCACTGAGTACAGAAGAAGTTATCAGGGACCTGGGGACCCAGGTTGATAGTAGTCTGTCATTCGACACCCATGTAGCTAAAGTAGTTAGGAAGACCTTCTACATTGCCCACCTTATCATGAAGGGATTCTCATCTAGATCAAGGGAGGTCATAGTCTCCCTATACTCATCACTCATCAGACCAATGATTGAGTACAATGCCCCATTCGAATGTATCTGACCCGACACTTGCAGCAGCTGGAGAGGCCACAAAAGTTCCTCACCAAAAGGATAAAGGGTCTCAAACATCTGTCCTATGCTGCCCGACTGAAAGAACTCCAGCTCTATTCAGTCGCCACGCTTGCTCAGAGGTGACCTTTGCCTAACATACAAGGCCATGTCAAACCCAGATTTGATGAATATGCTTCACCTCAAAAATCTAGATCCGTCAGAGCCACAAGGGCGGAGACTTAAACCTCGACACGGCTATTAATAGGACGTGCTGGAGGGATAGATTCATCACCCAAAGACTCCCTATGCTGTGGAATAAAATCCCGGTATATGTGAGGCAAAGCACCTCGCTGGCCTTGTTCAAGAGAAATCTTGACCAATGGATGGGAGATCGCAGATATACCCCAGGGATTACCTCAGTGTCACTGCTCAACAGAGGCACAGCAAAATAATGGGTATAGTTCCCCATACTAAAGGGGTGGCATAAGCCACAAAACTATGGGCTAGGCTTGTAAATGCCCTCGGGCAGATAGCCTAGTATGAACCTATGAACCTATGAACCTATGAACCTAGCATGAATGCTTGTTCTGTTGGTACTGAGATTGATTGAATCTACAAAAGCAGGTGTCATCAGAAGACTAAAGAAAGATATATGGGATAATCAAGGGTTGTTAGATGTTATCCATTGGACACTAAGCTCCACTGAAATACTCTCGTGGAATTTAGCACAAGGGACTAGAGTCATAGATGATGCCATTATATCTAAAGCTTGTAAGCCCAGAGATCACCTGAAGGACTTCAGAGATGAGGTATCAGAGAGAAGGAATTCCATTGGTTCTTTTTTTTTTTTTAATTTTTCATCTTCTTTGGTGCATGTGAGAGAGGTGGGATAATTGTTTGGAAGTTGCTTTGAAAAGGATTGCATACCCACTGGATATGATGTCCTTCACTCAGTTGTGCTGTGTGATGAACTCTAGGCTTTGAGTGAATTTCAGTTCAGACTTTAAGATTCATGGAGATGCCCAAGGACCGACACAAATGAAGCAAATATTCTCTTGCAGAGATAAGGGATTCATTTGCTATGGTGACAAGGAGCCAGCCATTGAGGTATGGAACACGCAGAACCCTTAAAACCTGAGGTGAGCTATGACTACTGACATGCCCTTTGTGAGCACCCAGGTGGGCTGTTGTGGGGAGATCCATTCAGAACTGGTAATGTTTGGCTCCAAGGCATAATCAGACATATGTTTTGGAAGGCCTTGCAATCCTTATGTGTAGATAAGAATCTTAAATGTCTATTGAGCACATCCTGTCTCCTATTTGTAAGTACAAAAGGATTGAAAGACTGATTGCACTATGATCACCTGGAACTTTGCTTTTTCACATAAAGATTTAGGCTGGTTAAGTCTGAAATGGACTTGAGGTTCTTTGTCTTCTTTGTAACTAAAAAGAATCTGGAATAGCTACCAAACCCTTTCTGGTTTAGTGGGACCTCTTGGGTGGCATTTTTTAGAAGGAGATAGGAGATGTCCCGAGTTACTGCTCTGTTTTGTTGGAGTAGCACATCTGACTGAGGTGGGGACAATTATTTGGAAGTTGCTTGTGGCCACTAGATATAATGCTCTTTACTCAGTTGTCTTGAGTGATGGCCAGCTATGAATCCAGGTGAAGAGACAATCAGCACCTATTGCCTTAAAAGTGGAATAGTTAAGCACACCTTCAGTGATACTGAAGGTTCTTGGAGGATAGACACCTGAAGCCCTGATTTTATAGAGGGGTCTCAAAGCAGACTCCAAAATCATATTAGCCCTTCCCTTCCTGCTCACTCTTCAACAACTTGTCTTTTACTTGCCACTGAAAAATATGAGGGCCCATAAAAAGATGCCTTAAATTTGTCAACAAAGTTACTGAGACACAGTCAGGCATGTCAATGCATAGGAGTGCCAGTGCCTGCTACTCTGACCACTACAACTGCTGTGTCATGAAATTGGGAAATGACAGAATGGCAGTGACCTGTTGCAAGATAATAAGGTTATTAAACATCTGAAATTTGCATTTAAAGCATTTGATTCCCATTTTTTTTCCCCTTTATCATTTGCAGTCATTTGGAATTGCACTCAGTTGACTGGCAGTGGTCAGTAGAAGTGAACAGCATTTCACTGCCCAAGGTAAAAACTGCCAAATTTTATTTGGACCACCATCAATAGCACAATGAAGACTGGCATTATTGTGCTTCCTTCAGCAGTCCGGATAGTACTGAGTGAAGAAATTCAAGTTGTCACAACTCCTATCTCTATGACATAATATGAAAATGTATTGAGCTTAGAGAAACAGTACAGGTGATGCAGGGTTTGAAACCTGTTCACAGATAATTTTACTGAAGGAGATTATACTTATGTCTTTTTTTTTTTTTTTTTTTTTTCACTAAATATTTTTTTTTATTATTTCAAATAAGATGTCTTAAACATTACATGAAATAAAGATAAATAACATATTTATAATTCTAAAACATTACTAACTTCAAACCATTATATAACTATTTACATTGGTGTCTATGCAAATAACATTGAAATTCTATATTATATAAAGTTAGAAACATAAGATGATATATCTTCTTCGATATTTTCAAGTATTTCCAGTACTTTCATCCAAGAGTAATAGTAAGGAGTAGATCTTTTAGTTCTGTTCTTCACTGTTAATATTTCCATGTGAGCAACTGTTGTTGTTAAAGTCTCAAATTCCTTGAACGTAGGCGAAGCCTCATTTTTCCAGTGTATAGTTATGATTTTACGTGAAATTGCCAATAGTGACCATAGGATTTTAGTGTCTTTTTTTGGTACACAGTTTGGAATAGGAGAGTTGAATAAAATTAAAGACTTTGTTAATTGAAAATTATCATTATAAACAGTCTGAAAAAATAATTAATGGATTTCCAGTACATATTGAGACATATACATTCATAAAAAACATGCTGCCAATCTGATTTTATCTTGGTATGGCATCTCCAACATTGATCTTCAATAGAATACATTTTGGCTAACCTATGTGGTGTATAGAAACTTCTGTGTAGATATCTCCAAGTGAATAATTGCCAGTATTTTGATAATGTAGAAAATTTGGAAGATTTTAGAATATTACTTTTTTCTTCTTCAACTGGAGGATGGTTGTTTATTAAAGTATAATAATCCCAGTATAATTTTTCATGATAGTTTTTGTTTTTAACAATTTTATAGATATTAGACAAATAACCTGTACCCTGATAAGGCTGTTTTGTGATAAGAATAAGGTATTCAATGAGTTTTGGAGTTTCATGTCTAACTGAAGGTTGCATTTGTTCTATTTTATTTATAAGAAAATGCCTTAGATTTTGTAAAAACAGCCAATTGTCTTTATTTATATTATAATTATAAATTATCTGTTCCTTTGATAGAATTTTCCCTTTCTCTATAAGTTGATGCCAAAAGAGTAATGTTTCTACTTTAAGTATATTTATTTTAGATATTTGGAATGTATCTAGAATATTTGGTGTAAAAGCTATAGGGAAAATAAGAAAAATCCAAGAATTAATATTTGGTATTTTGTTTATATATGTTCTGAACACTGAAAGTGTAGAACTTACATAGTTTGATGGCAATTTATTAATATTATTCCTTTTCCCTAAAAAATAATCTTTTAACATCCATATAAGGGGTGATGGTATTACTGTTAAGTTGTCTTGTATGTGATTATAATTGATTTCTATGTAAATCTGCTCATGGGCTTGTTTCCATATAGGTGTGTATGAATTATTTAACCATAGTGTTATGTTTTTAATAACAGATGAGGTAATATATAAATCAATATCTGTAAATTAATTCCACCATCTTCCCAATCTGGCAAATGTTTATTTAAGGCTATCTGGGTTTATTTGGAAACCATAGAAAATTTAAAATTAGTTTATTGTATCTTTGAATAATATATTTGGGAGGTGGCAATGAAAAATTTTGTATTAAGTATAATATTTTGGGAAATATGATTATTTTAATAAGATATAATCTGTCTGCTGTTGAAAAGATATATTTATTCCAGTAACCAATTGTTTGTTCTATTTTGTCTAGTATTTTATTATAGTTAAATATTAGAGAATCTGTTAATTCATTGAGTAGATTTATTCCCAGATACAATAATTTACTTTCTGTTACTATATATTTGGAAAATCTTTTGTTTATATTATTTTTTTTTTTACAATTACAGGGCATAATTTTAGTTTTGTTTTCATTAAATTGTAAGCCTGAAATATTTTGAAATTTATTCATGGAGTTAAATAGAGCATTCAAAGACTCATTTGCATCTGAGAGAGTTAATAGTATGTCATCAGCAAAGAGTTGGATTTTAAGGTTTAACATTTTATTAATACAAATGCCCTTTATGTTATTGTTTGATCTGATTTGATTTGCAAAGGGTTCTATGAGTAATGCAAATAACAATGGTGATAAAGGGCAACCTTGTTTAGTTCCCTTTTTTAATGTTATAGGGCCTGATCTATATGATCCCAGTTTAACATATGCAGTAGATTTTTCATATAGTATTTGGATAAGATTATTAAAATTAGAAGGAAAGTTATATTCTTTTAAAACTAGTGAAAGAAAGTTCCAGTTAACCGAATCAAAAGCTTTATTAATATCTAATGAGATTACATTTAAATTTAGGACTTTATGCTTGCTATAATCTATTAATGTTAGTATTCTTTTAATATTATCTGAAGTATTTCTTCCTTTAATAAAACCTGTTTGATCTTTGTGAATTAAGAAAGGAAGAAAGTGTTTGATCCTATCTCGTATATAGCCATAAACATCTTGTAGTCTATATTGAGTAATGATATTGGCCTATATGAGGAACACTGTTTCTCATCTTTATCTGGTTTGATAATTGGGGATATCAATGAATATTTCCAAGAGGGTGGTATATTCAAATCTTTATTGGCTATATCATATACTTTTAATAATAAATATATGGCTTGATTGGGTATTAATTTATACATTTCTGGTAGCATATTGTCTGGGCCAGGTGCTTTATTTGTCTTGAGCTTTTTAATTTGTGATTTTAATTCTGTCATATTGATTGGTTTGTTTATGATGTCTATTTGTTCTTGTGTTAATTTAATATGAATATTGTTTTCTAAGTATTTTTTTATATCCTTAGTAGGTGTATCTTGAGTATTTATGGAATTATCAATGTTAAATTGGAGTCTGAATGCTTCTAAAATATCATTTAGTTCTGTAACTCTTTTGTTAGTTTTGGGAATAAATATTTCTTTTATTTGCTTAGATTTAATTATTTTTTTGTTCTATTAGTTAAGTATCTCAGGTGTGCTGAATTAGTAGAGTATGAGTTTATTTTTATCTTTTCTAAGTTAATCATAATCTTATGGTGTAGCAATTCTGTATACTTCTTATTGATTTGTGTAAGTTCTTGAACTTGAGTAGCATTACCCTTTTGTATTTCCAGTTTCAATTTATCTGCTTTGTTTTGTAAGTCTAGCATATCTTTATTCCATAAATTCCTTTTATTTATGTACCAGGATAATATCTTCCCATATGTAACTGCTTTTAATGAATCCCAGACATATATTTCTGAAATATCTTCTGTGTAATTTATTTCTAGAAAGTTTTTGATTGTTTCTTCATAAAATTCTTTGAAATCTCTCAATTTTGTGATGTAGGAAGGTATCCTAGTAATGGGATTTGAATAAAATGGTGTAAGCTCTATCTCAAAGACTATGGCATTATGATCAGATAAAGGACAATTTATGATTTTGACTTTGTCAATTTTGTTATTAGGTCATTGGCAACATATATTCTATCAATTCTAGAGTTAGTTTTATATCTATGAGAATAAAATGTGAAGATTAGTGAGTCTGGTTCTGCAAATTCATTTATATCTTTTAAATACAATGTATCTATAAATTTTGATAGTGCTTTAGAGATGGGTTGTTTTCTTCTTTTGGATTTAGAATCTGTATCTTTTTCATTCATTATACAGTTGAAGTCTCCTGCCAATATCAGGCTACCCTTAGTTAAATGAATTATCTCTTCAAAATGCTGTTTAACTGTTTTTAATCCTAGTCCTGGGATCCAATATAGATTTACTAACGTATAGATTCTCTTATTTAACTCTATTGAAACTAGACAAAACATACCTGATGTATCTTGATGAGTAGTAATTATTTTAGGTGTTATAGTTGAGTTGCAGTAGTATAGCTACTCCTCTTTTTTTGTTTTGTATTGAGAGTTTATTAGTACTGTGTAATTATTAATATTTAAGTTGTTTATATCTCTATCTAATAAGTGTGTTTCTTGTAAAAGACTATTTGTGGTTTATGTAAGTTTATGTACTTGAATAGGCTTCTCCTTTTATTACTATTATTTAGACCATTAACATTTATGGATAAACATTTCATTTCCTAGTTTTGAGTTTGTTTTATGTGTGAGTTTATGTAAATATTGTTTATTCTTAGTTCCATCTTGGATACAGAATTCAAAAAGTTTTTCTTGTATGATTTTTGCATGTTTCTGAGTGACACCAAAGTGATAGAATAAAAAAACAAGAGAGAACTTCGAAACTTGTAATTCTTAACCTTAAAAACATTCCCTATTGCTATGAGGTACTATACCTCTTCGTTTGGTTAGTGAATCTAACCAAACAAACTTTCTACCCTCACAAATAATATTTGGATCAGTTTCTCTTATCCTCTTAGTTTTAAATAAAGATAATTGAATAATATATTAAGATAATCTAATCAGCTAAAATATATACATATATTCTTTACTCATCTTATTGTAATTCAATAATACTTACTTCTAAGCAGGTTTCAAAAGGTACAAATATTTAGATTAAGGTAGTATCATTTCAAAATAATTTAGGGTATTAATAAACATCATGTTAAAATCTATAACTGTATATTTCATACATCTGTTGAAAACTATTTACTGACATTACTGTATAATACAGTACCATTGTTGTGCAATTGTTTTAGACTACTCAAGTCCGAAACCAGTGTTTAAATTAATATTTGCAAAGTCATATTGGAATAAAAACATGAATAGTTCTGAAACCACATCATATTTCATGTTTAACATATACTGAAATGCGATACAATGTATAAGTATATTAATATTTCTTTAGTAGACATTAAATATGTTCCTCTGATTGCATTTTTCAGCTTTTCAATGACAATTCCCATGGCTGGAGACAACAAGATCACAATTTAGACAGCTCCCTTATCCAAGAGACCACTCATAATGTTGTTACCTGATTGAGTATCTTGTTGCCAACACTTCCATCAACCCTCAGAGGGACCCTGCACAATGAAAACTGACACAGTACAGAGGTAAAACTGCAGCGACTTGACCACACCCTCAAAGCAAACATCTATGTATATCACACATCAACTCCCACAGCTTAGACTGACACCCAACCAGTGAGTCTATCTGCTGACAACAAGTGCTGGAGATACAATCCTGACCTACTCAACACCAGTAATTCAATCCTATGACTGAACAAAAGTATACTGGAGAACACATCAAAACAATGGAAGCTGCCAAGATTCAAACCACCATGTACGAAAATATTACAGGCCAAAATTCCCAACCCATTTTGCAGCAAAGAGACAAAACGTATTCAAACCATGAGGTAACACCTTTACCACGTCAAAAAGGTGTCCAAGAAGCTTGTTTTTCCTCCAACATCGGAGGACAGCCACAATGATCCATGCACTGCAAGAGTACCATTTTATCCTGGCAATTGCTTCACGACTGTATATAGAAACATTTAATCCAAATCATTAACTGGCACCACAACAATATTTCTCAGAAAAAGCTGTTTTACAGCCAATGACCAGACAGAACGCATCATTGAGAGGATACATTTATCAAATGTCAAGTGCCCCAGCCATAATACAAGTGTCTCCTCAAATCAATCCCCAACGAATCTACTGCCCACCAAACTTGCAGACCAATACTGGCATCCTTTCATGCAGTCACATTGAAACACAAAAATACAGGTCCGCTGATCAGGAACAACCAGGTTCTCAACTGCCAGACAACACACCCATCTGCAGAAAGGTCCAAGAATCATAGTTGCATTGTCAAGCATCCTTGTCCACACTAACAGTAACATGATATACCCGCATACACTAGTATTGTGTCATTCTTGATAATGTAAAAAGCCAGGCAATATTATAAGAAGGGTGAAGCCACAGCCAGGCAACATAACAAGAAGAGCACAGCTGCAGTCACCATTCAGATGAGCAAACGGAACAGCATGAGCCATCTAAGGATGGATAGCCCGTTGAGTACCTGCCACAATGCATGCCCATAATGCATGGCAACCCAGTAACAAATTAGGGTGTGGGCTAAGCCTCTCCCCTTCCACTCAAATCAGATCCAACACAATATGTGTGTAGAACACAGATGCTTCGACAAAGCCCAAAGCCACATGGGATATAAACATTGTATAATTGACACACCGGGTCAAATCCACTGTTGTTATGTTACTCATTATAGTTGCCTATACAATCATTGCTTCCACTTTCTCCATCTAGTATACCATACCGCCATCTAAATGTTTGATTTGCCAAATGCACATCCAACCTTCTTGTTGCATCCCACCTGCCCACCCGAGGGCATACCTTGGCAGCAGGACATCAGTAGTATTCTGCAGGAGCACCAGTGTGGGAAATGGCAACCTCCCCAAAACAAACCTGTCAGTTGCTTGACATTTACTAGTTTCTTTAGAGAATTTGTAAAACAGCAGTGATTTTATTTGCTGATGATTAATTTCTGCTTTTAAACTCTGCTGTATAAAACATAGTAAGGGATAGCTAAAATGTCTGGAAATCTAAACTGATAGAAAGACAAGCAGATATATGTCCTTATCTATCAAGGTGCTAGAAGACATCAGTAGCCATAAACTGAAAGTGCTTCAAAAATAAATATCTGTGTATATTTATATGAACCTTTTATATTATTTATGTTTCCTTAGAAGGAATTTAGGTTTCTGTATCTTTAAATGTGAACCTAGCTTTTTTTCTGACTAGACGTCAATTAGAAAGAGTCAGGGGATGGCGTACACAAGTAAATGCGACAAGCAATAAGTAACTCAAGTTTCTAGTGATATTTGTGGCTGTTAAATTGTCTCGAGAACCAAGCAGGGAAAAGGTATGTGTTTTTTCTTTTTCCTTTTCCCTCCTCTTATTTGGTGACAAACTCATGTAGTGTGCACGCAAGTACTCTAGTTTACGGAGTAGTGTTCACAACTGTCAAACTTTGCATTTTAAACATGCTATGGCTTATTTCTCTACAAAAGAAAAGACAACAGGATATCTAAGCTAGTCACAAGCTTTTCACCCCAGGCCTCCACTGAAAATGGATCTCTGATCCAGTGGATTTTCCCAGTTACCAAATGTCAATAAATAAATAAATAAAATATGTGTGAATGCTTCTGATAAATATTGCAAGCACTGTACAAGCACATCCACTCGTGCATGAATCGTGCCATCCCAAATAGAACCAAGATGCTCTCCTCCAAAAAAAGGAAGCCAATCTGGTGGTCCCCTGCCATAAACAAACTATACAACAGAAGAAAGAAACTGTTGCAGAAAAGAGGAAAATCCCAGGATGCAAAAAACTCTCTTACCAGTCTCAGTAAGAAGCTGAGATCTCTCATAAAATCCTCCAAAGCTACTTACGAAAATAAAATTGCCAGAAAATTCCAAAGACAACCACAAGGCATTCTATAGTTATGTCAAGAATCTAAATGGCAATGCTCAGATATGCTCTGAGCTACAACAGAATGGCATTAAATATACTGATCCCAAGGATATTGCCAATATCCTGGTAGATTGATTTAGTGCAAACTTCACCCCCCTCTCACCCCCTAAAGGGCCTATCTCAGTACCAAAAGATTGCCAAATTCCAGTAATCATGGCCACACAGGTAGAAACTGCACTCGCCAAAGCTAAAGAATACAGCATCCATGAGACCAAATGACATCCCGGGCTGTGTACTACATGAACTACAAAATAAAATGGCACCTCACCTAAGTGTCATGTTTAATCATAGCCTCACCTCAGGCTTCGTGCCCACTGAGTGGCGCACAGCTACAGTTATCCCACTCCACAAGGGGGAATCCACCTTGGATCCCAGGAACTGCCATCCCATCAGTCTGATGAGCCTGATCTGCAAGGACATTGAACGTATTATCATGGAACTTATAAACACAGACATTGGCAACCTTCAAACACTGGACCCCACCCAGTTTGGGTTTGTGAAGGACCAATCTTGTTGCCTGAACCTGATTGACTTCTTCGAATCAGTCTCCAGAGCTGTGGACTAGGGTAAGGCGGACCACACAGCCTATCTGGACCTCGACAAGGCCTTCAACACCATCCCCCACTCTGGAAACATAGATAAACTTACTAAGCTGGGCATAAATCCCTTCATCACTCGATGGGTTGCCAACTGGCTTACTGACAGAACCCAGACTGTAAAAGTAGCTGACTCCAAATCCAGCTCCAGACAAGTGACAAGTGGAGTACCTCAGGCTTAAGTCCTGGGACTGCTCTTGTTTGGCATCTGCTTCTCTGAATTACAGGCCAACACTAAGGGACTCTGGCTAACAAAGTTTGCAGATGACTGCAAACTGGGAGCCATTATTGAATCCCCAAATGATGTGGATAGTCTACAAAAGGGCCTTATGCTCAAGCTTAATGCCAAGAAATGTATAGTTATCCCCTTTGGGAAAAAACATGTACCCATGAATTACCACATAGGTGGCAGTACACTAAACACCGAAAGTGTGATGAGAGACTTAGGGGCACAGGTGGACAGTGGCCTCACCTTCGATAACCACATCGCCACAACATTCAGAAAATCCTTCTATGTGTCACACCTCGTCACTAAGGGCTTTTCATCCAGAAAAAAGGAGGTCACTGTCCCACTGTACTCATCTCTCATTAGACCCATTATAGAGTACAACACCTCGTTTGGTATATACCTCACAAGACATCTGCAACAACTGGAAAGGCTGCAGAAATAACTCACTAAAAGAATCACAGGCCTAAAGCAGATGCCCTATACTGACCATCCAAAAAAACTCTAGCTATACACTGTGGCATATCATCTCTGCTTAATATACAAGGCCATGTCAAACCTTGAGCTGTTGGACATGCTCCACTTCAGAAATCCCAATCCCTCAGAGCCACACACTCCAGGGATCTAAACCTTGTCATCACAATGAACAAAACATGCTGGAGGGATAGGTTCCTGACCCAGAGACTCCCCATCCTCTGGAATAGATTGCCCATACATGTCAAGCAGAGCACCTCCTTGGCACTCTTCAAAAGGAACCTTGACAATTGGATGGGCGATAGGAAATTCACTCCGGGGATCACGTCAGTCACCCTGCTAGACAGAGGTCCAGGGAAGTAAATATTGTGAGAAGAAAATTCAGGGAATTGTTATGGCTAGGCTTGTATAGGCCCTAGGGCTAATAGCCTAGTACCAACCTATGAACCTATAAACATTTGTGTTCTGCTTAGTAGTGAAAAATTTTGTTTAGGCTGTCTTATGTAGAGAAATAATGCCTGGCATTGTTGCATGGCCTCCACAACATGTATGGTACTTACTACAGAGAATGCACTTGACAGATGTCCACTTCAAGGTCACAAGGTATAAATGAAGTGAATTTAGTGAAATAAGTCAAAGGAGGTGTTGTTTAAATCATGTGCCAAGAGCATGTTGCACTTATTCACTATATATGTAAAATCTTTAAAATGTATTTTTAATCTGCATTTGCTCTCCACTTGGCAGCATTTCTTAGCATTCAGATTAAGTCCATGGCTTTGGCACCATTTGTTAGTCAGAGATTGACCTTCTTAAAGAATGCTAGTGTCTGCAGGGGAGTCAATGATAACCCCCCCCCCTGCTTGCAATCATCTGCTAACTTGGCCAGACATAAACCTTCAGCATTTGCTTCAATTTCAGAGAAGTAGATGTCAAAAAGGAGTGGGACCAGTACTGAACCCTGGGGACTCTGCTAGTGACCAGCCTCTTGGTGGAGGTGACCTCACCTATTTTGACCTCCTGGGTCCTATCAGTGAGCCAGTTAGCTATCCAGCAGGTGATAAAGTGGTTTATAACTAAATTAGTGAGCTGGTCTATAATGCCTGAGTAGAGTATCTTGGTGTCTGCATTGTGTTTTAGTTAACAAAACTGCTGCATTTATTAATTTGCTTGAGACTGCTTTTCTTGGTGTCTGCATTTTGTTTTCTGTTTTACTGATAGTTAACAAAACTGTAGTGCTGTTATTTATTTGCTTGATATTTCTAGTCACTGTCTCGATCCTGTTCAGCTGGTTTCATAGCAGGGATTGTCTACCTTCTTTTGAAGCCAGCCTATCCAAGGTGTGAGCACAGCTTTTTGTGTTATTTGATTCCCTGAGGCTCTTATGTTTTTCTTTATACTACTGTATAAGGAGTTACAATTCTGTGAGAAAGTATCAGTATCTTAGCAGATCTTTGTGGCTAGCTGTGACTGATTCAATAGACATCTGGATACAGAATGCCTATAAGTATATTTGTTGGCACTTAATCTGTTATCAGTGATAGTCAACAAAACTGCTGTATTTATTAATTTGCTTGAGACTGATTTTCTTGGTGTCTGCATTGTGTTTTAGTTAACAAAACTGCTGCATTTATTAATTTGCTTGAAATTGCTTTTGTTGGTGTTTGCATTTTGTTTCCTCCCTCGCTCCTTACTCATGTCTTGTTCTTATTTTTGGTGGCTTTGCAGTTCCCAACCCCTACTGTAAATTTGATTTGGGACACTCCTCCCAGTCTAGTGTCATTAGTGCATTCAACCTAATACAGAGAGAACATTTGAGAAGGTTAGCCCACTTAGGTTCTTAACCTTGAATTATCTTCTGCTCCTCCTTTCGCCCTTTTCACTTTACTAACAAAAAAAAATTTTGCTTGAATCTCCTTGTGTTCTGACTGAGTGTACTTCTCGAACAATCTGGAAATATACAGCTGATAAGTATATTTTTGGCACTTTTAACTGCTCAGAATTGAATAAAACAATAAATGAATTCAGTTCCGAATACAGTTTCAATAAATTGCATTTATTTTAAACTGTATTTGCTTTAATATTGCTAGACAGTCAAGTGTGCCAACTTGCACTGCACATGAATTGTTTTAGTGCTGTTTTAGCTGATTTTCTGTAAAAAAAAAATCTAAGCTTGTTTCCTGCCTTTCCTGTAACTAGTCAAGTCCAGATACAGACTTGCTATATCCAGGACTATTTGTAAGCTTCTGAGCCCCCCAAGCCTTTCTGTGTTAGAGGGATGCCTTCTAGCTCATCAGTGGAAGTGGTAAGCACTAGATAGCCTATCTACCACAAGAGGAGTGGTTTCTGGCCCAGAAATTGTAGTTTATTGGCTGTTTGGGCAGTTTTTCCATCTCTTTCAACTTTCTGGTGTAAAAGCCCATGTTTACACTTGTTTCTCACCTTTCCTGTAACTAGTCTAGTCCAGGTACAGATTTGCTGTATCCAGGACTGTTTGTAAGCTTCTGAGCTCCCCAAGTCTTTCGGTGTTGGAGAGAAGCCTTCTAGCTTATCAGTGGGAGTGGTAAGCCCTAGGTAGCCTATCTACCATAAGAGGAGTGGTTTCTGGCCCAGAAATTGTAGTTTATTGCCCATTTGGGCAGCTTTTTCCATCTCTTTCAACTTTCAGATTTAAAAGCCCACATTTGCGCTGTTTCCCCTCCTTTCTTTTAACTAGTCTAGTCCAGATTTGCTGTATCCAGGACTGTTTGTAAGCTTCTGAGCCCTCCAAGCCTTTCTGTGTTAGAGAGAAGCCTTCTAGCTTGTCAGCATGAGTGGTAAGCACTAGGTAGCCTATTTATCACATGAGGAATGGTTTCTGGCCCAGTAATTGTAGTTTATTGGCCATTTGGGTGGTTTTTCCACCTCTTTCAACTTTCTAGTTTAAAAAAACTCATTTGTGCTTGTTTCCCACCTTTCCTGTAACTAGTCTAGTCCAGATACAGATTTGCTATTTCCAAAACTGTTTGTAAGCTTCTGACCAGTGCAAAATCATCTGTTCTTCAGTTTTTCCCTTAGACCTGCTAGTTCTCTCCTCTCCTGCACTTTTACTAGCTTATTAGTCTAACACTTTGCCAGATTTCTTGTAGCAATTATTGTAGAACACAAAAGTGCTACCAGCACTAAATGTTCTACAAGGAAACAGCTCCATTACTTATTATTAATGCCCAACCCTCCAGGCATGTCTAAAGGTCAGTTTCCTGTGCTTTCTCCTATTAACCTGGTGACTTGGGCATCCTGAGGCAATGTAGCAACTGCCTCATGTACACTGACAACCCTCTCCTCTTACCTGCCAACACTCAGACTTGCGGGAGATGCACTTATATGTCCATATTGGAAGCCACCCACTCTCCAGCCATGACCGGAATAGCTGGTCAAGAGGAGAAGGTCAGCTTTTACACCACACCACATGGAACACATAGCCCTCCAGAACACACACCAGCACTGCCTTCACATAAAAACACAAACCACACACCCACTTTCTTGGAGGCTCTCAATAAATATCTACCCAAACAGAAGAGATCTCCAAGGCAGAAATGCACTCAACCACCACAACACAACACTAATCATGATACACATAACTCTCCTAGACAGTATGCCATTCAACCAAAGCCCCTAAGGCAAAACAGCATGCCCAACACGCTAGTCATAGGTGACTCAATAGTGAGGCACACTGATGTCCCACTCACTAGGTTGAATAAGGAGAAAGTAACAGTAATCTGCCTGTCAGGTGCCAGGATCTGCCATATAATGCATGCACTCAGGTCCCTCAACAACAGGTACAAATATGACTCTGATATTATGCATGTGGGTGTGAATGACATGAGTCATACCTCCATGGACTACATGAAAAGAGACATGGTGGAGCTCTTGCATTATGTAGCCCAGGCTGGTATGACCCTAGCCCTGAGCAGCCTCCTACCATCATCCAGAATGATACCACAGTACAAGCAGAAAATTATTGATCTCAACAATTGGCTAAGTTTCTGGTGTCATTCTAAGGGGATCCAGTATCTGTCTGCCTTTGATGACATGATTGACAGACCTCAATGCTTTGCCAGAGATGGCCTGCATCTGTTACACATGGGCTTCCAGATACTGGCCAAGACTCTTGCCACCCCTATAGTGCCTTTTTTAGGCGGTGTTCCAAAGACCAAATTACCACTGTAATAGCTACAAACAAATGCAATCTGAGAGTCATGCTGCTCAACGCTAGAAGTCTAAATCTCAAAATGCACTCACTCGAAGCACTCCTTAAAATGGAGAACATTGGCATTTGTGCTGTAACAGAGACCTGGTCCAAGGTAGCAGAAAGCACCCCTGTACAACCAGGCTATAACTCATTCCACACCTTTCGGCACCAGAATTTGGACCGAAGCTCCAAAGGCGGTGCGGTTTCCATATTCATAAAGGATGCAGGCACCTCCAGACTGGTAGCCCAACATAACACATCAGAGATACTTCAGGTGCAGCTAACATTGGGTTAGACAGCGATTCAGGTCATAGCCTGCTACAGGTCCCCAACTATGTCCCAAGACTCACACTCCATGTTCCTAAGCACCCTGGAGAATATTAGGGTCCAACCTAACACACTCATACTGGGCGACTTCAACTACTTCTCCATTAACTGGGAAAACTACTAATGTACCAATACACTTGCCCAACATTTCCAGGAATTCATTAATTCCAATGCCCTGGACCAGCTCATTCTTACCCCCACTTGAAGTAGCAACATCCTTGACCTGGTCATTACTAACATGGGTGACCATTGCTCTACAACAATAGTCAGCTCCTCCCTGGTTAGATCTGACCACAAACTAATCACTTTGGAAATCCACATCCCTCCCACCCCCAACCCCCCAGAAAGGTAACCACCGTGAGAAACTTTTCCAAAGCTAAATTTGGGCTCCTAAAAACAGAGGTGGCTAACTTCACAGCACCCATGCAAATGGAGAATAGTTGCATGACCGCCAAAGTATACACCAATGCACTGTACCAGCATGTACAGAAATGCATGGATCTCACCATACCCAACAGAACCAAGACGATCTCCTCCAAAAAAAGGAAGCCAATCTGATGGTCCCCTGCCATAAACAAACTCTACAACAGAAGGAGGAAACTGTTGCAGAATAAGGTGAAGTCCCAAGACTGGAAAAACTCCCTTATCAGCATCAACAAAAAGTTGAGATCCCTCATCAAATCCTCTAAAGCTCGCTATGAAAATAGAATTGCAGCAGATAGTAAAGACAACCACAAGGCCTTCTATAGTTATGTAAAGAATATCCACTGCAATAACCAGATTTGCTCTGAGCTACTGCACAATGGTACCTCCTATACCAAGCCAACAGATATTGCCAATATTTTGGCCGACAGATACAGTGCCAACTTTACCCCTCTCTCCCCCACCAAAGGACAAATCACAATATCAGTAGATTGCCAGGCACCCATTATTACTGCTGCATAGGTTGAAACAGCACTGTCCAAGGCCAAGAATACAGCTTCTATGGGACCTGACAATAGCCCTGGCTGTGTTCTACATCAACTACAGAGTGAACTGGCACCTCACCTGTGTGCCCTGTTCAATCACAGTCTCACCTCAGGCTTTGTCCCTACCAAATGGTGTACTGCTACAGTCATCCCTCTCAACAAAGGTGGAGTGACTACAGACCCTGGGAACTATTGCTCCATTAGCCTGACAAGTCTGATATGCAAAGCTATGGAACACATCATCATGGACCTAATAAACAAGGATATAGAGAATCTCCAAACTCTGAATCCCACACAGTTTGGTTTTGTGAAGGGTAAATCATGCCTACTCAACCTGGTCAACTTCTTTGAGTCAGTCACCAGAGCTGTGGATGATGGCAAGGTGGTTCATACAGCCTACCTTGATCTGGCCAAGGCCTTTGATACCATTCCCCACTCAGGAATCATAGACAATCTCACTAAGTTAGGCATCAACCCCTAAATCACTACACGGGTTGCAAACTGGCTCACAGATAGAACCCACAGTGTGAAAGTAGCTGACTCCAAGTCAGACTGCTAACCAGTCATGAATGGATTCCCACAGGGTTCGGTCCTTGGTCCTCTCCTGTTTGGTATCTACTTCTCTGAAGTCCAGGCCAACACGAAGGGACTCTGGCTGACAAAGCTCACAGACAATTGCAAGTCAGGAGCTATTATTAACTCGATAACCAACCAAGATAGTAGGAATAAAGCTTAGTTCATAAACTGTAGCTAAGTGCAAAAATGCAATGCAGAATATAACAAAAAACTGTTTAATGTAACTAGAGCTTTCAGGTAAAAATCTTTCATCAGTGTATAAAAGACAGCATCTACCATTCCCTCTTCTATATAACACACAGCCAATAAATCAATTAATCAATTAGCATGAAGAATGTAAAAAAGACAACCAATATATAAAAATCATATATACATATATATATATATATATATATATATATATATATATATATATATATATATATATATTTATATATATATATATATATATATATACACACACATAATAAAAAAATATATATATCAAAATATAACAAAATATATATCATTAATATGATACAATATGCCTTAAAATTTAAACAAATGTGCTTGCACTAAATGATACATATTTTACCATACTAATTATATATATTTTATTATATTTTGATATATATGCTTTTTTATAATGTGTATATATGTATATATATATATATATATATATATATATATATATATATATATATATATATATATATATAAATATATATACACACAATTTTTATGTATTGGTTGTCTTTTTTATATTCTTCATGCTAATTGATTGATTCATTGGCTATGTGTTATATAAAAGAGGGAATGGTAGATGTTGTCTTTTATACACTGATGAAAGGTTTTTACCTGAAAAACTCCCCAAGTGATGTTGACATCCTACAGAAAGGCATCACTGAGACCAACAACTGGTGTCAGAGCCAGTATATATATATATATATATATATATATATATACATACATACACAATTTTTATGTATTGGTTGTCTTTTTTGCATTCTTCATGCTAATTGATTGATTCATTGGCTGTGTGTTATATAAAAGAGGGAATGGTAGATGTTGTCTTTTATACACTGATGAAAGATTTTTACCTGAAAGCTCTGTTACATTAAACACCTATTATTAACTCCCCAAGTGATGTTGGCATCCTACAGAAAGGCATCACTGAGACCAACAACTGGTGTCAGAACCATGGCCTTAAGCTCAATGCCAAAAAATGTGTCATCATCCCCTTTGGGAAAAACCCGGTTCCCATGAATTACCACATTGATGGTAGTCTACTGAACATAGAAGGCGTTATAAGAGATCTGAGAACACAGGGTGACAGCAACCTCTCTTGACCACCACATTGCTACTGTGGTCAGAAAGTCCTTCTGTGTGGCACATCTCATTACTAAGGGTTTTTTATCCAGGAAGAAAGAGGGTTTTTTATCCAGGAAGAAAGAGGTCATTGTCTCCATCTACTCTTCCCTCATTAGGTCAGTCATCGAGTACAATGCCCCGTTTGGCATGTACCTCACTAGACACCTGCAACAACTGGAGAGGCCACAAAAGTACTTCACAAAGAGGATCCTAGGCCTTAAACACTTGTCCTATATGGACAGACTCATAAAACTCAAACTATTCTCTGTTGTATATCACCTACTTAGATGCAATCTCTACTTGACTTACAAAGCTATGTCTGACCTAGCTCTGTTAGAAATGCTACATCTAAAGAAATCTCAATCCCTCCGCACCACGTGCTTCAGAGATCTCAACCTCGTTACCACAATCAACAG
This sequence comes from Protopterus annectens, assembly GCF_019279795.1. Taxonomy (NCBI): domain Eukaryota; kingdom Metazoa; phylum Chordata; order Ceratodontiformes; family Protopteridae; genus Protopterus; species Protopterus annectens. The sequence goes on from NC_056733.1 coordinate 1,972,368,874, forward strand.
AATGTAACAGAGGGACAGGTTCATAACCCAGAGACTGCCCATGCTATGGAATAGACTTCCCATACATGTCAAACAGAAATTTTGATGCGTGGATGGGAAATAGAAAATTCAACCCAGGGATCACTCCTGTGGCTCTACTCGACATAGGCACTGGGAACTAAGGTTGGGTGGCACTATGCCAGGGTAATCCTATGGGCTAGGCTTGTGAAGGCTCCCGCCATTAGCTAAGTACACACCTATAAACCTATGAACCTAAAAGCCTTGGCCAGGTTGAGGTAAGCTGTGTGCACAGTCTTACCTTTCACCCAATGCTTTTTTAACCCTCTCAAAAAAGTCCACCAGATTTAATAGTCATGACCTTCCTTTAACAAAGCTGAACTGTGATGGGTCCAGCATTTGTAGGTTACATATGTCCATATTTATCATATCCATGATAATTCTTTCTATGGCCTTACATATGAGGCTGTAATACATATGGGCCTGTAGTTATCCAGATCAGTGGTTAGACCTCCTTTGTGCAGGGGAATGAATGTGGCAATCTTCCATTCCTTGGGCACAAAACATGACTGAAGGCTCCAGTTTATAAGTGACTCAAGTGGACCAGAGAGGTCATGTTTCATTCTATTTATTAAACATCCCGGGATGTTATTGGGGCCCATTGATGCAGTGTTTTTGGCCTTGGAAAGTGCATTGATGACCTGTTCCCTACTAATGATTGGAGGGATCATGTTATGTGGTATAAAGTTCATGAAATTAGTATTGTTTCAATCTTTTATGTTAGCCAGAAGTGTTCTTTGCAGCACCCACAGTGTGGCCAGTAATGACTCCTTCTGCAATTTGTACAGTGTTACATGTATCGGTAACATATCTAAGTACGACTGTAAATTCTTTTTTATAAGACCCATTGTTACTGGAGCTGTTTGGCTATCTTTCTTCCATATTTCCCTCATTTCTGTCTGCAAATCATGTTATTTTATAACTTTGTGTCTCTTTCTGTATGTAAGACACTGTAGTTACTGGGTGTAGCAGTTTCAATAATCAGTGTTACTTTTGTCTTCTTTTCGTAGACTACTATATCTGGTTTTCTCACATCTATTTTTTGAACTGTTGGTAATGGATGATCCCATATGATATAAACTTCATAATTTATTATGATGCTTTGTGGCTCATATTTCCAGTGCTTTTCTGCTAATTCAGTATTATAATATTTGCACAATCCCCAATGCAACAGTCTTTCCACATTATAATGCCTTTCAGTATACAGTTCTTCTGCCATTAACATATCACAACCAGCAACAAGATTTGTGACTGTTTCCAATTCTGTTTTACAAAACCTACATTTTTCTTTTTCTCCCATATGTTCAATGGACTTTGTAAACCAATGTGTAGTAGTCCACTATCTTGGGACGCCAATACTAATCTTTCATCTTTTGGTTTAAATTCCCCTCTAAAAAACAAAACAAAAAAAAAACACATGGTACTATATGGATAGCTTAAGAAATTAAACCTCATCTTTAGCTTCACAAACTTCTTTAATAACATAGTTTCATCTTAAAGACTTCTTCAGGAAAAACATCTCATCAATAAAACACATTCTTTTTAAAAGAGCTAATAACCAATAAGAATAAAGTTCCAATCAACTATTAATTAAACTTTAAAACAGCAAAGTACATAAAAAACGTAAAAATGAGCACAATAAGTAAACATATGTTATATATTTAAAAACATTATACTAGCAGATCAGAAGCCTTAATTATTAAAGTTACTAACTTTTAATCTTTTTTTTTTTTTTTTTTTAAGAAAACATTTTATATTTATAGTCTCATTCAGTCCCAGAAACCTATCAGCACTGGGTCTAACCTGCCATTCTGTCTCAATAGTCTCTAACTTATTTTTATAACAACCACCCCTCATGTTTAAGGGAACTTGTTCAATAACTGAAAATAAAAACTTTTTTATATTTATTGCTAATAATAGTATGTTTGTAGAGGGCATTATTATTATCTTCAACTCTAATGGAATAAAGATGCTCTTTAATTTGCTTTTCCAAACTGTGAGTAATCATGCCTACATAAAAGGCTTGACATACCGAGTATTTTCCAATATTAACTACCCCTGTACTCTTACAAGTATATATTTCTGCAATATTAATAGTATAATATAGATGTTCCAAAGCCTTATAAGGATTAACATAAATAGGTTCATAGGTTCATAGGTTAGTACTAGGCTAATTGCCCCTTGTGGGCCATTTTAAGCCTAGCCAATTACCCCACGTGAGAATCAAACCCTGCACCTTGTGTTTGCCAGGTAAACACCTTAACCATTATGCCATCCTCCCACCCCTAAATCTACATAAGGACTAACATAAATAAATCTACATACTTTACACATGCCACAAGCATATATCCCTTTATCCTTACTGGTATGTGGAGTTTCTACTCTAGTATTATCTCTTTGAAAATATTTTTCAAACAATTATGTATTTTATATTCAAATTTCAGTTATTTTCATATTGCTTGATATACCTCAGAATTACCTTCTAAACCTTTCCAATTTTTACTAATTACTTCTCTAATAGCCTGACTGTCAACTGACATTTCCAACATCAAGGTAGGGTCTCTGTATTTTTAGGTACTTCCCTAGATGTAAAAGTAATTTTATTAAATAATTTGTATTGTAATTTTCCCTCAGTATGGGCTTAAATAACATGTTTCTTTCATTACAGACTTCTACATTCTCATACAGCTACATTGCACAGAAATTCACAATAACAACCTCTTTGTGTAAACATGGATATTATATTAAGAATCTTGTTCCTATATTCTCTATCTGAAGTGATCATCCTCAAGGCCTTGATAAACTGTCCCCTAGGGATGTTTTTCTTCATAAGTCTAGGATGACCACTTCTAAAGTACAAGTAGCTATTAGAAAAAGTTGCTTTTCTATAAACTTTACTTTCTAATTTCTTGTGTTGCAAATTCCATTCCAAATAAATATCTAAAAAAGAAATATTTGACCCAACATCACCTAAAGTGAACTGCAAATAATCAGAGTTTTTGTTTAATTCACTGACAAAATTCTTACATTCAAATTGTGTCATAAAAACAATCAAAAAATGATCAACCACAAACCTTTTATACAATGTTATTTTTTCAAAATAAATACTGTTTGTAAGCACAATCAATTCCCACCACCCAAGTACTAAATTGGTGACTGTTGGGGCTACTGCTAACCCGGACCCCATAGCCATGACCCCATAGCCATATCTCTAATCTGCCTAAAATATTTCCTAGCAAACAGAAAAAAATATCCTCTAGCATCAACTCAATTAATAAACAATATAATTAATTCTGATCATTAGAAAAATATGTTTTTATGCAAAAATAACCATAGACATTCTACCACTTTATCTTGAGGTATACATGTAAGTAGAGTCAACATTCTGACATTAGATGTACTGTAATCATACCCTTCTTGAAACTCTCTTAATTTAAAAGATCCCAAGAACCCCTTAGGTAACAGGATAACGTTTGTGCCAGGGTTTCAGCATCATATCTAAGAACAAGGCAAAACCTTCAGAAATGTTACTCAGGGGTGAAATAATTGGTCTGAATGGTGTTTTTTTTTGTTTTGTTTTGGGTTTTTTTGGATGTTTGTGGATTTTAGGAATTCTGAATAGTACTTAAATTTTTAGATGTTCAGTTTTAAAAAAACTCATAAAGTTGATGGTTTATTTCATTATTCATAAACAACTCATATAATGAATTAATCATCCTATAAATTTTATAAATAGCATCTAGAGTAACCTCTTGATATTCATTTATATTTTCTAACATTTCCCTAATGTTTTTCTCATATATGCTTTTATACATTATCACTAAGCCATCCCCTTTGTCAGCATTCATGAATCTTAAATTAACTTGACAATTCAGTTTATGCAATGCTTTTCTTTCAACAGGGAACAGGTTACAACATGCATTATTGCTTTTTCTGGATAACAAACTTCTAATATCTCTTTCACAGCACTGCTCAAATACCTTAACAGTAATATTTAGAACTGGATTAAAAGTAGAGGACTTCATAACATTTCAGGCATAACAACATCTTTAAATAAATATTTAAAATTTAACTTATGCATGTAAAGTTTCAACTGTAAAATAGTTTTAGTAATATCTGCTCGATGGCTAGGTACAAGACTTAACCCCAGCCTAAGCAAATGACAATGCAGAGAACTTAAAGAAAAATCAGACAAGTTGACGATATTTAAGTATTCACTCACTAGTAGTAAACAGTTCAAAAAGTCTTTGGCACTCCACGTCCCCTCATTTTGCGATTCATAGATTGACTTCTCCCTCTCCTGAACTTTTTTGAACCATTTTGTTTATTAAAATAGGAGAGTAAAATAGTAGTTCCACTACATCATTCAACACATTCAGAGTCTTCAGAGTTTCACCATCGTCATTCTCCTTGGGCATACTCAACAGATTTAGATCATCTACTGCTGCTGTATTTATAGCCTTGGTCCTGGTGTTAGAAGTATCTAAAATTTCTCCTTGATTTAAAGGGACATTGTAGTTTTCAGTTAAAGAGTCCTGTTTATGGCTACAAAAATAATCTTTATTCACAGAATAGGCCGATTTATTATAATAAGCAAGCTTATCTCTTTATAATTTTTTTATATTTTCTAGCAACCACTTTTTTTTCAAAATTTTGAGCAGTTGCTACTACTGTTTCATACTCCCCATGCAATTGTGGAGAAATGGCCAGCAAAGACGTTTTAGACACTAAAGGCAAGTTTTTTATTTCTTATTCTATCCGTATAGTTTCAAGTGTTTTTTTTTCGAGTGTTTACTATTTCCAATATTTTGGTAATTTTGTATTAACAAAATCGGAAAACTGATTTGATCAAAAGGTGGAATTTTTTTTTATTTTCCATATTTTGATAGTAAATCACTTTTAACTTTTTGGGTTTTATTGATTTTTTATAGCATTTCTTTCACTGATCTTAATATATCTGTCCATCTCTATTACATCAAGCAACTTTTCTCTTAGATAATTTTCTTCTAAACTGAGGGCACATTCTTTGTTCGCCATTTCCTGTGCGCATTCTATAGATAGTTCCACAGCATCTTCCTGTGCCTCATTCTCTGCAGTTTCATCCTGTGTCATCTGTTGCTCTTTCATATGGGTACTCACTGACCTATTATTCCACAACATTGACTGCATCAGAGTTGCCACAGTTGGCTCTTTTTCACCTAATAAATTTTGGTGATTTTCGTGGACTGCTACTTCCTTCTACAATGGGGGGGGTGCATCCTCACCCCCTGGGCCTGATCTAGACTCATTGTAGGAATGTTTCTATGTCTTGAGGATTCTACACTGTCATTTTTCCATTCCTGGCACCAGTGTACCTACCAGGATTGGGCACTTTTTTATCCTGGGTCTTGTGCACCCAGCTATCTTTTTTATTTTAAACCTACTTCTGTCTATGATATATGCTATATAAAATACAGTCTATATATCAATGTCATCTTGGTGAGATTTTGTGAAAAATAGGGTCCACCTCTTGAAGGTACTCACCAAGACTAGAGGATGAATTCACTTCCAGCAATACTACTCTCCTTTGTTTTCTGACTTATCATCTCTCCATTCAGACCCCTCAATGGCCTTCTATTCAATGTGAGTGATGCCATTTACAATAAGATCTGTGCATTGATTTGTATTTCAGCTTTGTGGTTGTCCTTTGCCTGAGAAGCTATTTTTTCTTCAAATTTAGCCTTTGAAGTACTAATTAACCCTCTTAGATGACTGTTTAGATTGGTCAGGGGGCTTTTAGTATGCATGGCTTTGTTCCTCCACTTGGCCAACAGTATTCTTTTCTTTTTGTGTATAAAAGCTTGATATTATAACTCCATTAGGGTGGCTTGTCTTTTAAGTTTGTCTTATTCTTAATACAAATGGGTGCAGCTCACTCTATACAGGTATTGATATGGCTGTACAAATCTATTTATTTATTTTATTTTATTTTGAAATGTGTTAACTGGGATAAGTCCAACTGGGCAGAGGCCCTTTTTCAGCTGAGGTCTGGGGAAGAAAGCTCTATACATAAAAAAGTTAATATGACGTATAACAAGGACCTAAAGTTAACAAACATAGTTAATTTTAACATATGGTAGCTGGGTAAAATACAAAGTAATAGTAAGACATAAACAATGTACATTCAGAACATAAAATTAAAGCAAATGTTGCTTTAACAGACAAATTTACTGCTAACATCAAATAATAATGTGAAGGAGTAAGTCAGATTCAGGATGGAGAGAGCATATCAGGAAAAATGAAATGAAGAAAGATTGGTGCAAAGTGATAGAACTGAGGATGAAAGGAGGTACTGAACGTGTATGTAGGTAAGGTGTGAAGGAAGGTCAATAGGACAGGATACGTTCTGGAAGTAGGAAGAGAGGAAAAGAGGAAAAGGTTATGGGGGGCTAGGCAGGATTACAGCAGGAACAGAGCCATTTGTTAAGGAATCTTTCTCATAACTTTTTTTATTAAATTGGAGACTATTTGGCAAAGATCTGATTAAGGGAATTTTGTTCCAAGCCCGGGCTGCTATATACTTGTATAAGCTATAGCCTCTGGTGTGACTTGTAGGTTTCATTTGCAGCAAATCTGGCAATTTTATTGTAGCAGAGCTCCAACTTGGTTTTCAGGATTTTAGGTTGGTTAAAAATAGGAGAGGCACAGAGTAGGGTGAGAAGTAGATAAGCATTAACAAGACACAGTCTACAGTCATTGATTTTGTTTTTTGATTTGTAAGACATACCAAACTTTTGGTCATTTTTTTATATTATTTTGCATATGAAGAGCAAATTTTAGTTGATCATCACTGATAACACCTAGGAGTTTAGCATGTGTCGCTACTTCTATTAAGGTGTTATCAAGAGCTGTAATAGTGAAGGATGATTTGAGGTGGAATACAGATTTTGGGATAAATAGACTTTTTTAGGGTTAAGAAAGAGTTGATTGTCATTTAGCCAACTTTCAATAGAGTTAAAGGATTTTTGGATAATGGCTTGAAAGTGTAACAGATTGTCAGATGAGCAGATGATAGTGGAGTCATTGGCATATTGTATTAGTGAAGACTGACAGCAGGATGAAGACTGTTAGTTAAGATGTTGAATAGTACTGGTCCAGGAACCGAACCTTGTGGTACTCCAGTATTAACAAGGAAGAAGTAGGAAAAGGATGAATGACTCTTAGATTGCTGTCAGTTGGAAAGGTAGCTAGAAAACCAGTTAACAGTAGAGTTAGAGAAACAAAGAGCAGACATTTTAGAAAGAAGCGTGGAGTGAGAGATGGTGCTGAAGACTTTGCAGACGTCCAGAAAAGGGAGGATACCAGGATATTATTTTCTCTGGCTTTAAGGATAGTATGAGCAAAGGAGACCAGGGCAGCAGTTGTGCTGTGATTAGGATGAAAGCCATGTTGGATTGAAGTATGCAGATTTTCATTTATTAGATGTTCGAGAGAAATATATTTTTCAAGTATCTGTGAAAGGGGGGACAGAATTGCTATAGGCCTATAGTTTGTAAATTCAGTTGAGTTACCTTATTTGTAAAGTGGAATAATAAAACATTGTTTTCAGATAGAAGGGGCTATTGATTCCTGAAAAGATCTTTTAATTAGGATGGAGATTGGGTAGGCTATAGAGTTATCTGCTAGTTTTAGGAATTTTGCTAGATTGTCTGCTGAGGGAGAGCAGGGCTTTAGTTTGGTCAGTAAAGATTTAATGTAGTTGGGAACAGATTTGAAAGAAAAAGTACCTTTGTTGTTGGGATGGGAAAGGAAGTGCATGGTTTGAATTATGACCATTTTGGGATAGATTGTTCATGGAGTTTATGAAATAGGTGTTAAACTTTGTGGAAGTTTTAAAGGGAAAGTTATTTTGATATGGGTTTGGTATGCTGAGAGAACCAGGGTTAAGAATTTTGTTAATGGTATTCCAGAATTTTGAAGATTACTTTGATGGTTTATTTGAGGGTTTAGATAGTGGGGGGGGGGGGGAGGTTGTCAACACTGACTTGTTTATAGTGAGGTTATCAAGTTGTTTGTAGCTGGGAGATTTTAATTTCAACCATTTTATCCATGCAATATCACTTTTGTGTATAAGGGCTCAGGTGGAATGAGAAAGCCAAGGTGCATGGTGAGATTTTACTCTTTCTTTTTCCTGAAGGGAGCTGGGGTATTAAGAATATCCAGGAATTTGCAGTTAAATTAAGGAATACCATCATCTAGTGGTAGGCTAAGGAGGAAGGACCAGTTTATAGAGACAAGTTATTAAACTCATCAGAGTTGAAGTTGGTGAGACTGCATCACTCTTTATTTCTGTGTTGCCTGATATGATGTAGAGAAAGTCTTTAAACATAGCTAGTTAAGTGATCACTGACAGAATCCAGGAGTGTTTTAGGGTCATGATGCAAGCTAGGATTGGATACTAGGATCCAATACAGGATGGAGCCAGTGTTGGTGGATTTATTGTAACTAGTAAAGATGGACATTAGTTGAGTGAAACCATGAAGATTTAGGCTTAAGGAGGGGAAGTCAGTGGTCAACGTCTGACAACTGATATTGACATCACCAAGAATTATTGTTTCATTTAAAATAGAGTTGGATTTCCAGGAGAGAACATGTTCTAGAATGAGAGTATTATTCCCTCAGAGGGATAAAGATACCAGCAATGCATTACTTTTTGTGGCTATTTAGTTTGTAGTTGGCAAGTGTGAGTTCAGCAGGGTTAAAATTAGGGAGTGATACAGATAGTGTAGAGATATTTAAATAGTGTAGATATGTTAAGATGGTTTGAGTAAAGTATTGTTACCCTGCCTCCTTTTTTTGCAACCTATCAGAGTGGATGATATTATAGCCAGGAGGAAGAATTTCAGTGTCTGTGATGTGAGGTTTAAGCCAGGTTTCTGTGAGAATTACAATGTCAGCTGAGTAACGGGGAATCCATGATTGAAATTCTCAGATTTTGTTTAGTACGCTACGAATATTCATAAAGATAATAGTTTAACTCTTGGTGGATAGTTTAGAGTTAGTGATAGTAGGGGGTATGGAGATAGTGTCATGTTTGTGAGAGGTGTCAGGGCCAGGGTTAGGATGAATATCTCCACATAACAATATACGTTTGGAGACAGTTTGCAATACAAGAGACTTGAATTTATTAGTATGGTGTTAGAACTTTGCTTTGGGAAGCTGCGGGTGGGTGTCAAGGAGTTTGTATTTGTGCATGAGAAAGTTATATTAAATAAATACGCTGTTGTTATGACATGGCAAGGTGTACCCATGTTTAAGAGTGGGTGGATAAGAGTGGGTAGTAGATTAATAGGTGAGACATTTGTTTTATAGCAAATGAACAGAGATAGTAGTAGGAAGAAAGGAGTAAAGACATAGAAATCATGTTTTGTGGGGAGAAGGAGGTATGATGGATGATAGAGAGAAAATAGTAAGAGATGATGGCAGGTAGTGGAATGAGTTAGAGAAAATCAACCAGGTAGATAGAGTAACAGGGAGAGGTGGTGATGTAGATGATAGTGGAAAAAGCACAAGGAAGAAAGGGTAGAGGATAGGATGTACTGTGTGTGCATTTATGAATATGAGAAATGTGGAGTAGGGAAAGGGTTAAGCAGGCTAGGGGGAAGAAGTGTGTTAAAGAAGAAAGTTTGGAGAGTATTAATTAGATAAGTCAGACAGGAAAAAGGTGAGTTGATAGAGAAGGGGATGCAGTTGTGAGAGTATAAATGTAGAGTATTTGGGAGTGGCTGGAAATTGGGGGTAGCCTAGGGAAGCAAAGTGAAGCCCAAGTATTGTGAGAGTTGAACAGAGACCGCCACATCTGTAAATCACTAGAAAAAAGAAGAGTCAAGAGTTGCGTGGATAAAGAAAGAGAAAGAGTTCAGTACAAAGAAAGGTTCAGCTTGTAGGACAGAAATAAGAAAGGTGCTGGGTATGCTAGACAGGCAGGATAGAAGGGTGAAGGAGGGGAGAAATTAGAGTAGTATTTAATTACAGATATAAAAAGTTTAAACTGTGAACAGAATAAGGGGCATAAGTTCTGAGCAATCTGATACACAGATTAGAAAGCTAAATCTGTGTGTTAGGCAGTTTGACACATCAAGCAATGGATGCAGGAGATTGTATTTAAGTTACAATATGGGGACTGCTGAAACCAAAGCTTATGCTTTTTTTGTACCCTTGGCAGTGTGTATGCTAGAAAGAGATTTTAAAAGATGTATAAAGTTTGCAATATGATATCGCAGATATGATTTTTAACCTTAGACAAGCATACTTTACCTCTGTTCAATATATGGGTCCTGGAAGTGTTGTAGCTGATAGATGCAATATTTCAAGCAGGAGAAGGAATTGTTTATGTGACTCAGTCTGCTCCTGATGAATAGTTGGCTAGAAGGAGAAAAAAAAAAGAAAGTATAGCAGGGTTACATGTGAATACAGCAAAGGTAGAGACATAAAGACTGTAATCCCAATATAATCATTTGAAATTACCACAGTAGGTTTCAAGTACACAATGAGCGTTATTTAATTTAATCATATTTGCTACCCAAGTTTTCATTTTATTCATCAATTTTTGGGATTACTAAGGTACTAGCAGAGTCTTTGCTAGTAATTATCTATAAGCTAGCTAGCTATAAGCTGCAGTAGCTATAAGCTGTTAAGGACAGCCATGTAATATGCTTGCAGTTACTTAAATGCAGTTCAGAATATGCTTTTTGAAAATGGGTATTAGGCACTCAATATTAAGTCTATGATTCAATCATCAGAAATAGAACTCTAAAGCAAGAACAGTCACTAAAATATTAGCATTTCTAGGATTAAAAATAGTACACTGATCCATTTACCATCAGCTAATAGCTAATAATTAAGTTTAACGCTCATGGTGGTACAATCACTAAAAGTGATAATAGGATAGGATTGTTTCGCTGAACTTATAGTTGGAACAGTTGTTAGCTGTAGGTATATTGAGTAAAAAGAATGAGCATTCCTGAGTACTGAGTATGGAAGGATTCCTTGATTAGACAAACAAATAGCCAGAATGATCGCAATGCAAAGAAATCCTATTCCACTGTAAAAACATGTAGGGCAGGAAATATTATAAACAGCTGTAAGAGATATTTTACATACTACTTGCAAGCCGTAGCTTATAACATGTAACTGGGGAATAACATGAAACAAACTATAGTTTGTAGCAGCTTCAGCAACATAGACAACAGCAATTAAATAAGGCAAATAGCAACAGCAATTTCACTAAGAAAAAAGAAACATTCCAAAAGTATCATTTCTCTTAGTAACACAAAGTGCAAATAACTACCATTAATACATGTATTATGTATTCGGATGCATGAACATCAAGCCAGTCCCTTATGGCAGCACAATATACAGTGCTGGATGTGAAAGCAGATAAAGCTTGCAAGTCATGTTTGAACAAGAATTCAAAAAAAAAAAAAAAAAAAGAAAAAGAAAGATAGGTAAAATAGCATGAGAACTAATAAAACAATAATTTTGGACAGCATTTGCTTACTTGGTCACATGGGATAGCATGCACACTGCAAGGGGATGCCATGGTACTTAACTCACATAGGAGAGAGTTGAAAAAAATGGCACTTAGTATAATAAAAGGATCACAAAGGCTGGACAGGATCATGGGAAGGGGATGCTGGCGGTAATGCAAATTTTAATACACTTACTAGGGAATATTACATGCAGGTTAAGAACAAGCCCCACCATCACAGTTGTAAATCAGAAGAAAAAAAACAATCAGTGAAGAGTGGAGTTCTGAAATCTAATGGTAAGAAACCAAATAGAACATTTACAACTATTGTAGAGGGCACTGATAAATAAAGAGAAAGAGTATATACAAAGTAAGGGTCATCTTGTAATTTTGTAGGGCAAAGATAAGAAAGGGCTGTGTATGCTAGACAGGCAGATTAGAAAGGGATGAAGGAGGAGTGAAATTAGAGTAGAGTTTTATTACAGATATAAGATGTTTAAACTGTGAGTAGTATCAGGGGTATAAGCTCAGAGTGATTCGGTACACGGATTAGGAAATTAAATCCGTGTTAGGCGATATTGCATGTCAAGCAGTGGATGTACGAGATTTTATTTAAGTTACTAACAGCAAGAGGTTCTCCGGTTTGATCCTTGGCTGGGGTTCCTTCTGTGCGGAGTCTGCATGTCCTCCCTGTAGTCGTGTGGGTTTCCTCCGGGTGCTCCGGTTTACTCCTACATCCCAAAGACATGCTGTAGGTGGATTGGACACTCTAAATTGGCCCTAGGCATGAGTGTGTGCATGTGTGTGCCTTCTGTGGAAGGTTGGGCACTGGGCCGGCAACTTGACACTGTAAAACTCCACTGCCAGTCATGAGCAGACAGGTGATCTGCTGTGGCAGCCCCTAACCGGGAAATGCCGAAAGAAGAAGACTATACAGGGACTGGTGAAACAATGACTTATATTTTTTATCCTTGTTAGTGTGCATGCTAGAAAGAGATTTCAAAAGATATATAAAGTTTACAATATGATATCACAGGTAACCCTTACACAAGCATACTTTAGCTCTGTTCAGTATAGGGGTCCTGAAAGTGTTGCAGCTGGTAGATGCAGTCTTTCATAACTCCTATGGTTCCAGAAATATGAACATTTGTTTGAAATGTAAGGATAGAATTTGATTTTGTCAAAAGGCTTAAGCTCTGCCCATTGGAAATTACAGTGCAAAATTCCTGATGTCCATTGGAGTGAATAACTTAATTTGCAATTGTTTTCATCCCACCAAACACAAATGTGTGTATCTCTAAATGCCTTACATGGTAGTAAAGTTGACACATTTTTTCATAAAGAAAAGACCCAACTTGTTAATTCTGTTCTCTTGCAATTATCCTGTAAATCCAAAATTCTTAAGTCCCATGGGACCTTGGACCTTTGGACTGATTGCAAAACTAGATTCAAAACAACTAGAATTAGTTTTTCTACTATTTGCAAGTGTTCTTGTGCTGATTTAGACTGCTTTGTGCTTTGGTAATCTTTTGGCATAAATACAAACTGCTACATTTACTTTTACTTTGGTAAGAGGAGAGTAATCTGCCTCCATCTAAGTGTCTGATTGCTAGAGGCACCTTAGTGGAGATTGTTTCCACTGGCTGGTGCTGTCTTTTCTCTCTCTTGCTTAATGTTGAGCTGGCCTGCTTCTGTTTGTGACCTGCTTGCAAGACTAGGCCCATAATAACTGGGAAGAACTACATAGTACCAATTACTTTTAAGTAGTTTGTTTTTTGTTTTAGAATATAATCTTTTCTGATCCTGTAGCTATCACCCACTGAATTATTCTGTTTTTCACATAGTCTAATACAGTGGATGAGATATCTGCCCCACTGCAACTCTTGGCTGCAAGTTCCTGCTTCAGACATGCATTTCTCAATTGCCTCTATGAGAATACAGATACTCTGAATTTATTTCTGTTTTATTGTATTGTACCTGTTAATGTGTAGCCATTGTAAGCATATCTTTCAAAATTGCACTATATATATGTTTTCTCCCAACAATTACAAGCATATTTTCTAAATAACCTTTCACAATATTGCAGAGGTCTATGCAATCTCTAACACCACTTTGCTTCAATATTATGTAACTGTTATGCCTGTTAAATTTTTGATGTAAATATTGTGTTGCATATGAGACAATCCCCATCTGATGGACTCTGGATCCCATATAACTTCGGTTTTGCATTCCAGTATTGTCTTTGTTGGTATTGTTCATCACCAGTATGAACAGGAGTAGGCTTAGAGCTGAATCCTAACACATATCCACTGAAATGTGAAACTCTCTGAGAATATGAATGGTGTTTTTACTTGTAGTCATTAAATCCTTGTACACATCTGCATTAATCTTACCAAGGTTTTTGCAACTTTGAACCAGCTGTCACTTATGTCAATTAATTTTACTCCAGTCTAACAATCAGTATAAACCAAGTAGTCTCAATTGGAACCAGACATATTGGGGAAAGTATAAATAAGGCACCTTGGTAGAATGCCAGCATTAATATGTTCTTTAAGAAAAGATAAAAGCCAACTAAGGCTTATAATGAATCAAAATCTACCTTATTAAAGACCAGTGGCGGCTAGTGACTTCAAATCAACGGGTGGCTGCAGGAGACAGCTGAATGGGTAGGGCCAACATGAAGGGGTGTGGTCAACTAGAAAGGGGTGAAGCTATGGTACAGTGGGATCAATGCTAACCATGCTTACCAATTTACATGAAATAAATGCTCAGTCACTATGGCGCATGCTGAATACTCTACAAGGCACATTGTTATATGTCTTCAGTCACTATAAGCTAATTGAGGCCTGGGACTAACTAATGCATCAATAGTAGGATGTCTCATTAGAATAATATTGCACTACTAAAAAGAACACTGAGGCAGATTCCAAAAGGGTTGCTCTCAGTGCAGGTCTGCCCTGATTATGAAAAACTTGCTGTCAGTTTAAGTGACTTATGTCTGTGTAAGGCCTCTCTTTAAACAGGCTTACACCAGAGACTAGATTCCAAAAGACCTGCTCAGAGCCAGCTCTGTTTAAGATGCCACTTACATTTACAACAAGTCTTTTGGAATCAGGACCCAGGAAATGACAAGTCTTACAAAAGTTCAGCATATAAAACATATCAAAATATATCAGAAAAAGTTCTTAAATGTTTGAAATAGGAGTTCATGCAAAACACCAGCTAACAGAATTTAAAAACTTTATTGCATTATTAATTTAGTATTGTATCATTATAATAATCATATATTAATTCATTATTTATTAATCATAATTAATTTAGTATTGTATGTATAACTGCTGCCCCATAGCAATCTTATCCCCCCTATCAAAAATCCTTGAAAAATGTATCCATTGTCAGCTGACGATACATTTACTTACAAATAGTCTCCTCACCAACACCCAACATGGCTTTTGCCCACTCTATAGCACCATCACAGCACTCATATCCTTCACCAACACTGTCAATCAATATAGGAACCAAGGAAAACTAGTATCTCCTACCTTCCTTGATCTGTCCAAAGCATATGACACAGTATCCCACAGCAAACTACTTACTATCTTAGCTGAACTCATCCTAAACAACCACTTACTGCTCTGGTTTCAAGACTACCTATCCAACCGCCAACAAGAAGTTAAGTGGCATAATTCCCTCTCCCCCCTTCTCCCAGTAACAGTAGGTATACCACAAGGATCCATACTGGGACTCCTACTATTTAATATCTTTACAAACACCCTCCACAGCACCACCCAGCAAGATACAATAGTCCAATATGCAGATGCTACTACACTGATCTGCTCTGCCCCCACTCTCCAAACACTCCAGACTAAAACTCAAGAGACCTTCTCCAATATCAAAAAATGGTTAAAAATCTCACAACTAATACTTAACCCCAAAAAGACTCACCATACCCTTTTTCACCCTACCAAAACTATTGACTCTTCTGCTCTTTTCTCTATCAATTCTGGCAATAACACACAAATCTCCCCAGTATCACAAGCTAAACTTCTTAGTGTAATACTTGACCAAATCCTAAAGTTTGACAAACATATAGCACAAACCATATTCAAAGTCCATAAAAACTTAGAACCCAATACCGCTGCAAAAACTATCTAACCAAAAACACCAAAATTACTATATCCAGAACTCACCTTCTCTCTACAATGCTTTATGCATCCCCTCTATTAACAAACCTTAACAAGACAGACCTACACAAATTGTCCATGTGCTATAATAAAATAGCTAGATATGCAACCAATTCTAATTTCAGCTCCCACTACTATCACTAACCAAAACAATTAGGTTGGCTAGAACTTGCCAGTTTACTAAACTATACCCAACTCACCGTGGTTCATTACTTGCTGTACCACCCAAACATGATTCCTGATCTCTCAGGCTTACTCAACTTTCACAATTCTGCTCACCAACTAAGATCCACAAACAAAGCCTTTCTTGAAATAGCTAAGTGTAGACACAGTGCTGGTGAATCCCTGTACTCCCTCAGAGTTGCTAAAATCTGGAATTCCCGTCCACCAGATATCAGATTGCAAAACAGCAGTTCCATTTTTAAAACCCAATTAAAAGTCCACCTCAATCTCATCTGGCAATGTACCTGTACTGACCATGGCTAGCCTTACTACCACCATTCAGATAAACCTTCCACTGGCACTAATCAAAGGTCAAACACATAGAAAAATACCTACCATAACGAACTGTATTTTTAAATGTATGTATATAACTATATATATTACTTTACTTTCTTAATCAAATACATTATATTTTCCGTTTTACTACTGTACACTCTATATTTTACATGTCTGTAACTTCTCATCATACTATGCTATGATATATTATTGTTTGCTCTATTAATTTGTACTCATTTCTGTTTTTTGTATTTTTGTCATATATGTGGAACTTTTGTATTTTTATGATTGTCATGTATGTGGAGCTTTTCTCCCTGGGTCTCTGCTGAAAACGGCACCTGACTGCCCAGTCAGACCAACCTGGTAATCAAATATAAAATAAATAAATAATAAATAAATAAATAACTTGTCTAAATTACTGATACCTATTAAGTAGAGACTAGGATTGCAAAATATGATTTGATAAAGTAGTATCATCTAAAAATATAAAGAATAAAGCTAGTTAAAGTAAAACCTCAAGTCTGCAACAGAAAATATAATATTTTCTTTTTTAAATAAGCTCCAGCAACTCAATGTTATATTTAAATTACATTTTAATAGTTAAAAATTATAAAGTTCAACTTGTCAGTGAAAATGTTACTGAATGTATTAAAAGGTATAAACATGTTAATACTTTTCCTTGTGTCAGAACAAAAATGCAAGCATGCATCTAAAAAAAACATATGTTATATTAAATAATTTAACAAATAAATAAGGGAAGCATAAAGGGAAAAAGACCCACAATTTTATCTCAAAACAAAAAAAGTCTTACTTCCTTTATCATCTAATCATCCATAAACACTTCTAAGAAGACAACAAATAGACCTGCCTGACTATCATATCCATCATGAGCACATCTTGGGCATGAGGGAAAGCAAAAGTGAATTACAACCCCCCCATTCTACTTTACATTATGTCATTAATCTGAAGCTGACCCCCCCTTCTACTTTACATTACATCATTAGTCTGAAGCTGACCCCCCCTTTTACTTTACATTATGTCAGTAGTCTGAAGCTGACCCCCCCCCTTCTACTTTACATTATGTCATTAATCTGAATCTGTTAACAGACAAAACATCATCTTTTTCAACATACAAAGTTAAGAACTACTTCATTTTTAGAAAGGTAAAGGAGGACTCATAATTACCATGAGGACATACCAACTCACATCAAAGAGATTCAACAAGGAATCTGTAACAAAGTGTCACAGACGAGTCTGCATGAATGCAAAGTGACAACCACACATCCCATTTCTTCCAGTCTACTTATCTAATCAAAAGAGCAAATATGCAGTGCCAGACACTTAAAACATGCCTTCAGCTTGAAAGATAAAGACAAATAAATGCTGTTCCTTACAGACACAAGAACTTTTGGGTGTGTACTACACTACCATGTCACCCAAGTTTTAATACTAAACAGAAAACTGCAAGTTATATAACTTTCTTGTAGAGAGATGCAAATTCTTTATATGCAAAGTATTGTTAAGAGGCAATTAAAATCACACAATATAAGAGTAACTTTTTTAAAATCTATTTATTTGCAAAGCAATTAAGCTTTCCACTGTGGCGACCCCTAACCGGGAAAAAATGAAAGAAGACTTTGAGAATGCACACAGTCACTTAAAACAAAAGATGCTGTAGCATGCAGTTACAAATACAAACAGCCTTTCAAACCTTTCTGTATCCTGCCCCATGCCATAGATTCCCAGGGTCTGCAACAATACACCATAATATGAAAAAACTCACTTCAGACCTTATCAAATGAATTTACTCATTAGCAACCAGAATGCCATAATATAATAAAATGTTAAGCATACAAAACATGGTAACTGGAATATTATTCAAATTTTTCAGTGGGAAGATAAACAATACAGGTCCAATAAGAAAAACTGTGAAGCATAAAAAAAAGAGTGATAAGGAAATCTTATTTTTTCTCCACATCCAGTCATAACCTACTTTTCACCTCTTATATCTAGAATGATTCTGACAGAACATCCAAATGCATACTGTAAAGAAAATGCAACTAATTTTTTCTGAGATGGTATTCCCATCCAGTCCAAATAAATCTGTCTGAAATCATCTCACTAATATTTCTCTGCCCCTCACAAACAGCCAACCCCCTAAAAATAAACTTTCTACATACAATAAATATCAAGACAAAGAAAAGAAAAGGAATACTGGCTTGAATTTTAATTGAGGAAGAAACACATCCCATGTGCAAAATGCACTCATCTTAACAATAATTCAGTGGAGAAAAATAACATTGGCTGTTGCTGACTCTCAAATCTGTGAATGGGAAAACATAATATATAGGTATTTACAGCTATACCTGGACATGTCATTGTACAATTGCCTAAGCACACTATAAATGTCTGAATTTTTATAAACACAGAAAAGCAGCTCTATCGGCCTCTGTAGGCAACACAAAAGAAGCCAAAGCAAGGCTGGTAACGACAACATACCAAAATATATTAAGTCAAGCGCATATACCCACAGCAGTTTCCTTGAAAATACAAATCAGATGTATTTATTAATTATATTATACTTCGTTTATTACCCAAAGCAGACATGTCAAAAAATGGGAAATGGACATGAGGTGCCACAGGTGCGCGCACGTTAAATACTTAAAACATGAACATATATTAACATTATTTTGGATATTATGGTTTATTAAAAATGGAGTAATTCCCCCAACACTCAACCCTTTCTAGTTAGGGAAAAAATATTTTCAGTTCCGCTTTCTCAGAGCTCCTTTTATTGCTTTCTTCCCCCGCCTTCCTCCTGTTCTTTACATCTGGAGACTTCCAAGCAGTTTAATATAACTTAACCAGTCTATATATATATATATATATATATATATATATATATATATGTGTGTGTGTGTGTATATATATTCAAACACTTGGCCTTGTACTCAGAATATTCATTTTAAAGCCAAAATGCATGTATAAAAAGTCTAACAATCTCAGTCTGTCATAGACAAGGAGTCAGACCTACCTCTGTACAAATAAAGTTAAAAATGACTGCCCGATCACGAAGTTCTGAGAAGTTGAACTCTCCGTAAAACAAAACAATCAACTAAGCAAGACAAGTTGTTCAAGCAAAGTCGGTAGCAAAGTACTGTGCTACTACTGACTGTTTCTCATTCTGTTTTTTGGGAAGAGAGCAAAAACCAGTCAGTAGCGATCCAGCCGTCCATGTCATGTACATGACTGTGGATGTGGCAGTCCGAACCCCTTCCACTTTACTGGGTGGTTAAACCTCATAGACTTCTGGGTACCACTGATTCCTTCTCTACTTAATCTGGACTACTTTTACAGCAGTCCAGATTTACAGAAACTAATTAAAAAAAAAAAAAAAAAACAGAACTCGCCGAGCATGCGCAGTTCAATTTCAGAGACTTTGTAAGTCAGTCGGACTTGCACAGTTAAGCAAAGCACTGCAGCCAGCCAGTAAAATGAAACAAATTCAAACAATGTATAAATATTTTATTTTTTAAATTAAAATGTTCTTTTCTTCACAGCTGGGGGGCTGCAGTCCTGCAGGTCGATGGAATGAGCTGCCACTGTTAAAGACTATATCAAAAACACCAGCAACAATCTGAAAGCTAGCATAAGAAAGATCAAAGGAGAACACAAATTAAAATTAGCATCCAAATCCAAGGATAATTATAAATATTTTGTTTATTTTTTATTTGGTTTTAAAATAATAAATAAACAAATCAATTTTAAAACAATCAAATAACTATTTGCATAGGTCCACAGCTGATCAATACATCAAAGTTATACTTATCAACAACAATTAATATTTTTCAAGCAAGTCTAAGTTTAAGCCAAGATTTATATGAATTTGTCATATTAGAAGTTTTTATCTTTATAGTATGCATTTCATTACTGCAAATAATTTTTGCCATACTAATAAATTCAACACTAATATGCTCTCCTCAAAAAAAAGGAAGCCAATCTGGTGGTCCTCTGCCATAAACAAACTCTAAAACAGAAGTAGGAAACTGATGGAGAATAAGGTGAAGTCCCAAGACTGGAAAAACTCCCTTATCAGTCTCAAAAAAAGGTTGAGATCCCTCATCAAATCCTCTAAAGCTAGCTATGAAAACAGAATTGCAGCAGATAGTAAAGAGAACCACAAGGCCTTCTATAGTTATGTAAAGAATCTCCATGGCAATACCCAGATTTGCTCTGAGCTACTGCACAATGGTACCTCCTATACCGAGCCAACAGATATTGCAAATATACTGGCGGACAGATTTAGTGCTAACTTTACCCCCCCCCCCCAAAGGACCAATCATAATACCAGTAGATTGCTAGGCACCCAATATTACTGCTGCATAGGTTAAAACAGCACTGTCCAAGGCCAAGAATACAGCTTCTATGGGACCTGACAATATCCCGGCTGTGTTCTACATGAACTACAGAGTGAACTGGCACCTCACCTGTGTGCCCTGTTCAATCACAGCCTCACCTCAGGCTTTGTCCCTACCGAATGGCGCATTGCTACAGTCATCCCTCTCCACAAAGGAGGAGCGACTACAAACCCCAGGAACTATTACCCCATTAGCCTGATGAGTCTGATATGCAAAGCTATGGAACACATCATCATGGACCTAATAAACAAGGATATAGGAAATATCCAAACTCTGGATCGTACACAGTTTGGTTTTGTGAAGGTTAGATCATGCCTGCTTAACTTGGTCAACTTCTTTGAGTCAGTCACCAGAGCTGTGGATGAAGGTAAGGTGGTTCATACAGCCTACCTTGATCTGGCTAAGACGTTTGATACCATTCCCCACTCAGGAATCATAGAAAAACTTACTAAGCTAGGCATAAACCTGTATATATCACTACGTGGGTTGCAAACTGGCTCCCAGATAGAACCCACAGTGTGAAAGTAGCTGACTCCAAGTCAGACTGCTGAACAGACATGAGTGGAGTCCCACAGGGTTCAGTCCTGGTTCCTCTCCTGTTTGGTATCTACTTCTCTGAAGTCCAGGCCAACACGAAGGGACTCTGGCTGACAAAGTTCACAGATGATTGCAAGTTGGGAGCTATTATTAACTCCCCAAGTGATGTTGACATCCTACAGAAAGGCCTCAATGAGACCAACGATTGGTGTCAGAACCATGGCCGTAAGCTCAATGCCAAAAAATGTGTCCTCATTCCTTTTGGGAAAAACCCGGTTCCCCTTGAATTACCACATTGATGGTAGTCCACTGAACACAGAAGGCGTTATAAGATATCTGGGAACACAGGTTGACAGCAACCTCTTTTTTGACCATCACGTTGCCACTGTGGTCAGAAAGTCCTTCTATGTGGCACATCTCATTACTAAGGGTTTTGCATCCAGGAAGAAAGAGGGGAAGAAAGAGGTCATTGTCTCCCTTTACTCTTCCCTCATTAGGCCAATCATTGAGTACAATGCCCCATTTGGCATGTACCTCACTAGACACCTGCAACAACTGGAGAGGCCACAAAAGTATCTCACAAAGAGGATCTTAGGCCTTAAACACTTGTCCTATATGGACAGACTCAAAAAACTCCAACTATTCTCTGTCTCATATTGCGTACTAAGAGGCGATATCTGCTTGACTTACAAAGCCATGTCTGACCCAGCTCTGTTAGAAATGCTACATCTAAAGAAATCCTAATCCCTCCACACCACATGCTTCAGAGATCTCAATCTCATTACCACAATCAACAGAACATGCTAGAGGGACAGGTTCATAACCCAGAGACTGCCCATGCTATGGAATAGACTTCCCATACATGTCAAGCAGACCACCTCACTGGCCCTCTTCAAGAGAAATCTTGATGAGTGGATGGGAAATAGAAAATTCACGCCGGGGATCACTCCAGTGTCTCTAATCAACAAAGGCACTAGGAACTAAGGTTGGGTGGCACGATGCCAGGGTAATCCTATGGGCTAGGCTTGTAAAGGCTCCATGATCATTAGCCTAGTATACACCTATGAACCAGAGAGGGTAACTTCACTTTTTCAATTTTTAGTAACTACTTTGCTGGCTATAGCAAGAACAGACCACTGAAGAGGCCCTTGGGTTTTTGGAATTATCTCAAGTATTGGAGCATTAAATAAAACCAGATATTTAGAATTATTACTTCTATATGACCATAGAGCTTAAATGAAGTTGATCATCTCATTCCAAAAAAAGGGGAAATGACTTCTCATTCCTCTACCCTATGCATCCAATCAGCTATTATTTCAGAATCACATCTCCAGCCTTTAATTCTATTTGATTTATACATACTTGTAATTTTGTTAGGACTGACAAAGGCTCTGTGTAAGAATTTCCAAGTGAAAATTTTCCAATATAATTAAGAATCAGTTTTAGCGGCACATTTTAATATTATTTTCTTGTATTCTTCAGAGAAGTCTTCATTATTAATTTTTGAGGAGTTCCAAAAGGAACTGTCTAAATATGTGAATTCTAACTTAAGAAGTTTTATAAATATGTGACAAATATGGTTTATTTTTATTACATTATTGATATTTATTAAGAATACCAATAATTTGGGGGACATTTTTTTATCTAGGTTAAATATCTTATTAATCTCTGTACTCACAAAATCTCTAAATATTTGTAAAGTTAACAAATTCTCAGAATTTTGAGGGCATTTAGACCTTAAATTTTCAACTGTATATATACATATATATATATTTATTACTTATAATAGTTACTTTGTTGTTTCAATACTAGCATTTTGTTGAAATTATGAGTTTCTAAGTAGCCATTTGTATATGCAGTTGGAAACATAGAAAATATTAAGTCTTTAAAACAATGGTTAGAATATGTGAACTTTTGGAAAGAGGAAATTATGTTATTTAAATAGAGAATTTGAGAAGAGGGTGTAATTCCATTTATGCAAAAATCTTTTAATAACCAGATAAAACTATTAAGGACTATTTGTTTATGACTGGTTATGGTATATTTATTATTTACTAATAATATTTCTTGATGTATTTGTTTCCATTTTGAATCATAAGATGAATTTATCCACAATGCTATAAGTTTTACAGTTGTTAATGTAGCCTACAATTGAATATCAGGGAATCCTATTCCACCAATTTCCCAACTTTTTATGCACCAATCAAAGGAAACTCTTGGTTTATTAGGATGCCAAAATAAGTAGAATATTATTTATCTTCTTCATAATTTTTTTTTTTTGGTGGAGATAATACTAAAGACTGTAATACAGACAATATTTTAGGGAGAATTACCATCTTAATAAGCATTATTTGTTCTTCCAGGCTAAAGAAGAATTTGTTCCAATTTGTGACTAAACTTAACATTTTATCAACAACCTGTTGAAAGTTTGTATAATTTCTTTACTATTAATAGTTATACCAATGTATTTCATTTGATTGCTATTCCAATTTAAGTTAAAATATATTTAATAATAATGTAATTGTATTATTATGATTAAATCTTAAGTTTGAGAGTTTTTCAAACTGACTCATATAACTATTTATATGTTCTAATGAATTCTCTATATTTCCTATTGTTAGTAAAATATCATCAGCAAACAGATGAATCTTTAGTTTGAAATATTCTTTTATTTTGATTCCATTAATGTTCTGATTGGATTGAATACTAATAAAAGTGTTCTATAGTTAATGCAAAAAATAAAGGTGATAATGGACAGCCTTGTTTTGTGCCTTTTTGTAATTTAAAAGAATTACAAAGAACCTATTTTAACATAAGTACAAGAATTATTGTATAACATAGAATTTAAAGCAATTTGCTCCGGTGAGAAATTATACACTTTAAGTGTTTTAAGCAGGTGCAGCCATTTAACTGAGGCAAAAGCCTTATCTAAATCAAGCCTAATGATAGAAAGTTATTTTTTATTTTTATTTGCATAGTCAAGTAATGCATTCCTATTATATTATCCTGTACTTGTCTATTTAAAACAAACTCAGTTTAATCATTGTTAATTAGCTTAAGTATAGTATAAGTAGATTAAATCTAACTAAAATGAACATGATCATTTTGTAGTCAACATTTAAAACTGAAACAGGTCTGTATAATGAGCACTTTGTAGGATCCTTATCTTGTTTTAAAATATGTGACATAAGGGAATATTTACATGATGTGGGGACTTCAGCTGTTATTTTTATTTCTCTGTAGATGTTATCTAATATTTTAACTGCATCATCTGGTAGCAGCTTATATAGTTCTACTATAAGACCATCTAAGCCCAGCACCTTATTATTTTTTAAACTTTTTTATTTCATCTTTTATTTCTGTTACAGTGAATGGTCTATCAATTTTTTTGTTTCCTTGTTATTTTATTAGTTATATTTTCCCTTAGAAAAGTTTCAACCATATCATCATTATCTAGGTTATTTGTATTATTATTTATATTTTCATAAAATATTTTAAAGCCCTCAAAATACATTTAATATATGTTATTCTTTCTTTCTTTTTTATTATTTATATGTGTTATAATTTATTTGATATGATTTAGTTTATTCATTTTATTTGATCTAAGAGCAAGTTTATGGAAGCTTAAAGGGTTTACTGAATATGCCTGAAGTTTAAGTTTTTCCAGGTTTATTGAAACTTTATGAGTTAGAATTTCAACATATTTTGTATTTAAGTTTTTAAGTTCAGACTGACTGATAATGTCATCTGATTTTAGATTTAACTTTAATATGTCTATTTTGGCCTGTAGTGTATTCAATTCTTTGTCCCATTCTCTTGTTTTATTAGTATACCAGCATGTAACTCTTTCATTTAAGTATGCCTTTAGTGAATCCCACAGGACAGCATCAGATACTTCACCAGTCATGTTTATTTTTAGGAAATGTTTAATCACTTTAAACATACCAGTCCTTGAGTCCTTTATTTTAATAATGGACACTGCTAACCTCCTGTGATGTATTAAATTGTCTGTATTAAAAATAATATTAAAGATTACAGCATTATGGTCTGATAATGGACATGAAACTATTGAAACTTCTCTAATATGTGATAGGTTGTTTACAACAAATAAATATCAATATTTGTTTGTGTTCCATATCTATATGAATAATGGATAACCTGAAGTGTATTTGTTTTCCTTTACTCATATATATCCTTTAAATTCATTAGATGTACAAAATTTGTTAAGTGGTTGGCTGAAGATATGATTCTCAGCTTTCTATCTGCAGTGAAATCACTGTCTGATAAAATATAATTAAAATCACCAGCCATTATGACTTCATGTTTCATGTAACAGGCTATAAGTAATTTTCTGCATCTTTAGCTCTAACCCCTGGAATCCAATAAGAGTTCACCAATTTAAATAGTTTTCTCTTCCACTCAATTTTAACAATGTTTGACATACCATTTTATCAACACAGGGCTCATGCTTCTGATTCATATTAATGTGCCTTATATTTTTAGTATGCATCATCTTAAAAAAGCCCATCATTGAGGTATTATGAATAAGAAAAGTTAAACAGGTATTCATAATTTTTATTATAAGTTGACCAAATGGAATATTGCTACAGTCATCTTTCCCTGTACCTCACATTATCTACCTTGTCTACTATAGGGAGGAAGTCAGTTGTTATTTTCATATTTATTAATGTATAGGTCATATTTATTAATTTATAGGTCAGATGATTTATTTTTTTTATTTTATTTACTATGTGTAAAGTTGTTCAAAGGATCATAAGTTCATAAATTAGTACCTGACTAATTGCCCTTGTGGGCCATTCCAAACCCAGCCAATTATCCTATGTGGAAATTAAACCCTGCATCTTGTGCCTATAAGGTGAACACCTTAAGCACTATGCCAAACTCCCACTCTTATAGGCATATTTATATACTTTAACTATATACATATTTACTTATTGTGATCTCATTCTATTTCTATTTGTATACTATGTCTTGCACTATTACCATGGTTTATGTTTTAGCTATAATCCTAATATAGAATATCATATAATAAAACATTTATATTTACCCTTATATATTTGATACTTTTTAATCTAGTACTGCTGTTATAATCTGTCCTATTTTCCTTAAATCTTATGCTAATATTATTTGAACAAACATCTAAAAAAATCTTCCCTTTTAAGATTCAAACTTTCCATAAGAAATTGTTCTGAGATATTAAGTTTTGGTATTATTAAAAAGAGGCAATAACAGAGAAACAAAATCCAAATTTTTTTATCAGAAGTCTCCTTCTATAGGCTAGTACATAAGATATCTTTTTGGTATACTTACAAGCAGTCAGAGCTATTTAATAACTGGCAGTGGTTTAGAATGCACATCACTGTCTTTAGCTATTATTTAACTTGCATTCATTGACATCTTAGCATATGATTCAAAATATTATGATCACTTACTTTTAGACAGGAAGACGTAACCTGAACAGTTCTTAGAATCTTCAGAACTCCCACAGCATTACAAAAGTGCTCATTACTTTAATTAAGCTGCTTCAAGTTGGTCTTCATGACAAGGGCTTGTAAATGAGCACTTTATCAGCTACAATTCACACAAAAAATGTTCACAAGTGGATCTAAGCCACCTCGACGTTATATATCAATCCCACAAACCCTTCCAAACTAATAACAAAACAATAAAAACTATTTAAAAGTATGTTAACCACTAAAACACTATCATATTTAAAGAAACAACATTTAAGGATTCAGTAAGCACTATTTGTATGAGATGTGTAAAATAAAGCAGACTGTCATTTTTAAAGGAGACATAGCATGTAAACTTGCATTAAAAGAATAACAGTTATGTTTTATCCAGGTTTAACTTGTAAAAGTATGAATCTTACTCTAATTATTTGATAACATTATGATAATAACTTTTATATATGTAAGAAACTATTGTTTATATTTTATTTATAATATAGCATATGTTTCCTGGGTGCCATTACATGTCAAGAATACTATCAGCAGCAAACATTCAGGACTACATAATAACCAACAGTGGTTTAGAATGCAATTTACTGCATTCTGCTTATTATCTAACTAGTATTCTTTGACATCCTAACATATGATTCAAAATATTATGATTATTTACTTTTAGACAGGAAGAAGTAACCTGGGCAGTTCTTGAATTTTCAGAACTCCCACAGCATGACAAAAGTGCTCATAAGTCTTAAGTTGTTTCAAGCTGGTTTTCATGATAAGGGCTTGAAAATGAACAGTCCATCAGTTACAATTCACACAAAAATGTTCTGAGCAGGATCTAAGCCACCTCCAAATGTTAACATAAATCCCTCACACTCCTCCAAACCACTAAAAAAAACAGCAAAAAACATTTCAAAATATTTAACCACTAGAAAGCTATTGTATTTAAAGAAATAACATTTAATGATTCAGTAAGAACTATTTGCAAGAGATGTTTAATATAAAGCGTTTTTAAAGGAGACATAGCATATAAACTTGCATCAAAAGAATGACAGTTATATGTATTCAGGTCTAACTTGTAAAAGTGTGAATATTACTCTAATTATTTGATATCATTCAAATAATAACTTGTATATAAGTAAAATAAGTCATATTTGTTATACTTTGTTTATAACATAGCATGTCTTTTCTGGATGCTATTGCATGCCAAATCATCTATAATGCTATCAGTAGCACACTACTGGACTATTTTAAGAACTCAGAATGTAACTTAACATGCCTCTTTAGTGTCATTTGTTGCATCTTGTATTGTATTTAATAGAACATTACTCAGCTATGACAAGATATCAAAAAATGTGGCACCTAACATAAGGTTTATCATAATAACCATAATAATAATAATAATAATAATAATAATAATAATAATAATGAGTGACTTTTAATAAAATGAATAGTTTAAATTTAACCTTTTAAACTTTAAATGAAAATAAGTGGTTTAATTTCATATACAGCTAAAAGAATGAAACTCTAACATTTTAAAAAGGGAACTAGTAACCATTTGAAGTACAGAAAGAAAGAAAGAAAGAAATGATTTACCTCATAAAATGTAATATTCATTACCTGTTCATAAATATCCAAGCACTTCTTTAAATCAATAACAATTCATAACAATAAAATACAATGATTTTTATTTGTCCTTCAGTTTTTTCACTGTTCTTGTCTTTTATTAGCCAACTATCTGTTGTT